>NW_021635929.1:0-35137 GCF_004799145.2 Neltuma alba | reverse complement strand
TTCAGACATAACTTTAATATCTTCTAAACAACTACACTTTCCATATATCGACTGATGGAGCCAGCATTTCCCACTAGATTTTTCTAAAACAAATAGGGAGACACCAACGAGAAGACCACAAACAGAAAGGAATTTGAGAGGAAAGTAATGTGGTTCCGTAATCTATGCCTAAAAGAACACAAATTGACGCTGCCATCAAACATAAATGAATAAAATATAATGCCCCGAGCGGAAATCTGAATCTGATCAATAACAAGGTATTTTGATATTTCTCAATATAACCCATCAAGCCTCTCAGCATGATTAACGTGATTAGAGAAATTTGGGCTTACATCTACAGGTCAATCACCCCAGCAAAACTAAGAAATTATATTTCAAATATACTTTCCATCAACCATGGTAACAACCATTTGTCTTTCAAACGGATTGCTTTCTTTTAAGCACCACAACCTTTATGCAATGCTACTAGAATTAATTGTTTCATTCAAACTAACTAAATGTGAGTGTTATCTACTACATGTAACAACCACTTCTAAACCATTCATAAACTGAGTCGTTGCAAGATCATAATAATTCTTTTTTTTTTCCAGTTCCCAGTTACCTTCTTGATGAAATAGGTAACGTTATCATCCGAGTGGGATTCTAGACTCTTAGATGATATTTGGTCGCTCTGGTTCTCTTCTGATGCGAGGGCGTATGGCGATTCCACATCCCTCTTCAACTTCTTGCTCCCAAGGCTTCCGTTTATCTTGTGTCCCAAATCAACTGTATCTTTCCGCTTAGTCTCTTCGCTCGCATCATGAAATCCGTTCGCAAGGCATTCTGTCTCACCAGGATCTCCATTACCATGAAGTTTAAGTTATTCGGCAATGACCTTCTCGCGGAGGGAAGCCGAGCTTTGGAGGTCGGACGAGCTGGCAATGCCGGCGGGCCCCAAGTCCTTTGGCTTATTCTCCTCTTCCTCTCTCCGCTGGAGCGATTCAAGCATTACCTCTAGCGAACTCCTCGCTAGCGAGGATGGCGATGCTGATAACATCATTGTTAGTGCCACCAAGACTCCCAAATTCGAATAAACTTTCCAGATTTCCACTCAAATTCTATAGCCAACTCAAAATCACTACTTCTCTTCAAATTCCACCAGCTAAATGCTAAATAACAGCAAAATATAAGAACCCAATAATACTAATCCGCTGAATTAACTTGGAAACCGAACCCACCAAACTGGTAGAAGAAAAACTATTAAGAATGGCAGGCAAGTAACAAATTCGTTATTTCTCGCAGCTTCCAAAAATTCTCTCGGAAAGCCTAATCATCAAATCAAGAAGGTGCACGGGTTTCCATCACTGAAAGCGTAAGTTACGAGGATGAAGAGTAAGGAAGGCAGGTTGAGGCTGTTTCGGAAAGACCAACCTCCTCAGACTCGAGAGAGAAAAAGGAGGAAGCAGAGACAACAAAAACAGGAACAATTTAGGCAAATTGTTCACTAATCTGGCTTTTCTTTTCTTTAAATGGGTTTTTATCCCGTTGAATCAAAAACCCGCTTTTCCTTTACGAACTCACACTGAAGGAAGATCCTTTGTTGTCGTTGCTGGGGTTGTCGCCTTTGCTTTTGTGCCCAGAAATTCAAATTTTCTCAGTTGATGTGGCAGGCCACACAGTTCGACATTCGTTTCTTAAGAAAACGGTTTGGATCGGATACAAACAATAATAATTCTAAGCTACGAATAAAAAAATTGGAACGTAATGTGGAAATTTTCAAATCGAACGAATAAAATAATGAGTTGGATAAGCGTACGAGGGAAACAACGTGAGAGATCAAATGCTACTGTTCGATAGTTGTACTTGTGAAGTAGAATAATCTAAAGGAATCAATTACTAAGGACTAAATATTTGAAGTAACTACAACTCTATCGTCCTTCTTAGATGACAGGAGTAGATTCCGGTATTGGAGTTTCATTGTTATTACTTTCATTAATTACTTTCTCTGGAGGATTAACTTTTTTCTTGATTTAACTTTGAAATTGATCATGTTATTTGATTATTTATCTCTTAATATGGTTTAAAATAGTTATGATATTTTATTATTGAAATGATTAAATTTATCAAAATATTTTTATCTCAACAAAAATTCAAATAATTTAAATTTTTAAAATTTTCAATTTTAAATTTTAAAATTTATTTAATGCAGGCTGTTCTAATTGATGAATAATTCAAACTCAGGTAATTAAGTATGTGAAGTGAGAAAAAAATCAAAATATGTGTAATTGGCCGACTTTATGCTACATTTAAGTTCATCTTCTCATTGAAATTTAATCTTATGCTTTTTTGCCATAGTAACTCTAGTTAAAACTTTGTGTAAAGTTTCAACAAACAATATTGTGGTAACAAAAAAAAAGAATGAAATTGATATAAATCCTTCAAAATATAAAATATTACCATTAGCTAGACAAAAAAATTATATTTAATCCATATATATACCACAATATCATATCATTGTGTCTTGTGCTTTCCTCTCCAACCTACAATGATTTCAGCTCTCACTTTGACGCCAAGATTTCCTCGTCAAAATCCAAAATGGAATTTTACACAACCAAACATGTAACAAGGAAACAATTTTTGGTTAAAATTACTATTTAAAAGGAACCTCCAAACTGAAATGTGTATAAATGACGATGATGTGGAAACTGTTTGAAACATTGACCGCCATAAATACAACAACATTCAATAATTCAATTAAACACAAAGATAGCCAATAAGACCATTAATGTCACATCCCTAGGATAATACCATTATTAAGCTCATGAGATTATAATTTCGGGATATGAGCAAGAAGCAAAAATTAAATAAACATAATTATAGCCCCTTGTCCTTGAGTTCAGTTGGCAAAGGGGTTGGACACTCACAAACGGGGTGGGTTCAACCCCTAAGCTGGTCGAGGTGTTGGGGGAGGTATATTTAAAGCTAAGGTCTCAGCTCGTAACATGTGGTGATCCCTTATGTGGAGCTCTCCCCGTCCTAATTTAAACTACGGTGTTGGGTAGGACTGAGATCAAGGGTTAGTTTCCCTGCTCTTGAATTGTGGGTGAGTCCGACTTTTTTTCTAAAATGTTATCACTGGAAAAAAATATATAATTGTAAAACACCAAACGTGGCATTACTTTAATATGTTACTTTATAAACAAAGGGACAAAGAAAAAGAGGTTAAGTGGTGAACAATAAAGTATGGGGGTATAGTGGTCCCTCTATGATTGCACTGAAAATTAAGGACATGCCTTTCATTATCTAAAAGGGTATAGAGAGATAGACGTTATATAGATTCATGTTTTGAGGATAAGTTTAAAATGAGAGGTATAAAGGATATAAGCCCCAAGCCATAACTATATGCGCTTGGCCTTGAAGAAAAGGACGTGACAATTTGGAAATAGCTTTTGTCCACTCAAACTTTCACGTCTTATTATTGTGGCCACATACATATACAAACACAAATCTTAAAATTTAAAAGTTTTTGAACTCTTCTCACCTGAAAAAACAAATGAATTTGAACTTCAAACTTGATATTTGGTAGAGCATGGCACTACGTGTAATACTATACCACATACCCCTCTTTTTTTATTATTATTTTTTATATTTAAATTTAAAAAAATATTAGTTCGCCCTATGTGTTAATTTGAAAATTGAGCTCCAAACATAAATATTACAATTCAAAATGGTATTGAAATTTAAACTGAATTGGCCAATTAGACTAATCAACTGATGAACACCGATGAACCAACCTCCTACTAATCCATACAAGGGTTAAACAGGTCAACTAGGTTGGATTTTATATTTTTTTCATTTATTTTGTTTTTATATTTTAATCACTTAATATTATTTTAATTATGATTAGGTTAATATCGATTCAACATTACATCATTCATCATCAAATCATTGTTTTAATTGATTTAATGACAAAGCTAATATCTAGGACCTCACAATTTATTAGACTATTTCACTGTATCTATAAAAAATTTTGAGTTCCTCTCACCTAAAAACAAAAGAATTTGAACTTCAAACCTAATATTAGGTGTAGCATGTTACAACGTGTAGTACTATGCCACCCATCCCCTTTTGTTTGTGATTATCCAATCTTGATATTTTAAAATTAAATATTAAAAATAAAAAATTTCGAGAAATAAATAATAAATAATAATTTGTTAGACCTTTTATCTCATATATAGATTGATAACTATATCTATATCCATGTTAGATTATAAGTAAATATTAATGACTTATTAATGCGGAAGTTCACTGCAACAACAAGTATGATGAAAGCATTTATAAATTAGTTTTTTGTCGTGACAGATTAATTAATTATATAATAATATACTAGAAAATTATAAAATCATAGATGCACTATTGAATTAAAAAAATAATATTAACAGTATTATATTTCATAAAAGAATTTTACAGAAAAAAGTACTTGAAAGAGTATGGTATGCAGGTAAAAATTGAATTGAATACCTCATGACAGGACAGATTCGTCTACTTTTATTGAATTAGATTGACAAACGAACTACCTATTATTATTAAAAAATAGAATTGGTGATGTTGGATGTGTAGGCCTTCTCGTCCCTTCAAAGGCAAAGTTGTTTGAATTTATAAGACTTTTTTTTTCCCTCCGTGCAAAAGTTAGATAAATAAATTATAAAAATAACTTTTTAAGGTGGCGTCAAAATTGGTTTGAACGATTGCTTCTGTGCTGAGAGAGGCGAGACAACCACATCACACAAAGCTGCTTTTTGCTACAAATTGAAAGGGACCAATCTCAATCTCAACAGAGGCCTAATTGGAGTGGTCACATATATAAAAGCAAACTAATTTTATGCTTTATATGATATGTATAATATCCTAGTGCCTATTTTATCTGATATTTCTCTTCAACCAAACACTGAAATTCAACTATTGTAAGGGTTGAAAAAGCTAAAATTAGACATTTGTGTGCATTTATAAGTACAAAGCTTTACTCTATTAGAATGCAGGCATGATTCTGAGATATTATATTACTTCAAAAATGTTTATATTTTATTTTTATATATTTATTGTTCGCTCAGCCAAAAATCTATGTATAACAATAATAATAAGTCTTATTTTTTTTGGATCATGTGGGGAGCAAAAATACTACCTCTTGGATTTTAAATATAAAATTTATTTTGTAGTATAAAGTTAAAATGAGTCTTATATTTAGGATTAGAAGAGTAATATATATTTCTAAATAGAAATAATTATATTACATTACACATAATAAAAATGTGTTTCTCCACAGTCTTAAAAGGAAGAAATGTTTTTTTTTTCCAGCTTATCGAGAGAAAAAAAAGAAGAAAAAGAAATGGGAGAGAAGGGCATATGCGTCATTGAGCACAGAAACGGGAGCCGGGGGGACAACGGTAACGTGGTCCCCGCAAATAATATATTTTCTAAAAAATAAAATAAATAGAACAGTGACGGAAAGCGAGACAGGTGGAGATGATTTATTGGGCGATGAGGTCAACAGCGGAAAAGAAAGAAAGAGTGGGGGAGGGCACCCACTAATTGAATAAAGTCAGAAGCAGGGCCTTCACAGCCGGCTGCCACTCGTTCCCCCTCACCCTCCTCCAGCGCCTTCCTCGGCTTTTTTGCACCCTTCCACTCCAATCATCTTTTGAAGCTCAATTTACAATCATGTTAATATTTATAATTTAAAGGGCTGGATATATTATAAATAAGATTAGATTTTTAAAAATACTAAAATAATAACATCAGAGTGTTTGATATATTATGAATAAAATTAAAATCTTAGATGTAACTAAAAAATAATATCAAAATGTTAAATGTTAACTTTAGTTGTTAAGAAAATCCTTGATATGAGTCAAACATTTTAAAATAATACCAGAGTAGTTTTTGAAAAAAAAAAATGTAAACGACTATTTTTTAATGCAACATTTGATTTGTGCCGTTTTGGACCTTTGGGGAGCTTTCTTTTAGGCCTAATGTATTTGTTTGCAAATATTTTCATATTTTAGGCTCAAAAGTAACAATAATATAAAGACACTAAGCTAGGGGGTGTTTGGTAACTTCCAAACCATGGTTTCAGAAGCATTTTTCCGTAAAACGAGACAAACTCCTCCACATATTTACTTCGTAAACCGTAAAAACACTTCTGAAACCATGGTTTGGTTTCTATCCAAACACCCCCTAAATCCTCTTTAGAGATATGCTTATTCCTTTTTTTTTTCTTAAGTAAAGTTTGAGTTCAAGTGGGTGAAATCACAGAGTAAAGGGTGCAATGTGAATGTAACAGAAAAAGTATCACATAGATTATATGGATGTCTTCATATATTGCGTAAATAAAAATTAATTAATAATGGCTAACAAAAATTAATAACTTTAGTCAAATATTTGTTCCATTAATTCAATTTGATTTCGTAACGAGGTGTGGGTTTTAATTGCCCTCATTACTTATCGGATGGGTCAAATTCTTAACTTCCTAACCTAAATTAACTAATCATTGGAAAATCCAGGCTAACACACACACACACACACACTTGGGCACGCAAGAGAAAACTAATCCTACCAACTCATTCAAAGATTTGGACTTTTCAATTCTATTTAAATGATTATTAATTATATTAAGTATATGTTCCCAACCCTAGCTCTACTTTCTTTTTTTCAAAAAGGAAACATATAGATTTGAGAGGTAAAATACATTGATTTCTTACATTTAAAGCAAATCTTTTAACTAACTCTTATATTTAGAACGAGATTAAGTATTTCACACGATATCAAACATTAATTTTTATTTTTTGATGTACTATATAAACAGTGAAATGAATCATCATTGATGATTTATTTTTGATGACAATGTTTAGGCATTCTTGAATTCCATGCCTGTCAACTTTTTCTCCTTTCTTTTTTAATTGTGGTGATTAAAGTCGATCCCCCCCGTTAACAATGCCATAATTCTATGCAAAATTTGTTTACATTAGGGGGACCCCATTTCGGACAATTTGTTGGCACAGTGAGTGCTAAAAAGTGATTATTATTATTATTATTGCAAGGACGACGCATATATTCCGGACACGGTGGTAGTTGAGAGCTCTCACTTAATAATATCATAATCAATTAAATAAAACATGCAAATTTTCAGTCACTTTATCAAAACAAAATCATTAAATCAAAATGGACATCTTTTTACATTAATTGATTATGTTCGTGAGGTTAGTTAGACTTTGTTGGCTACATTATTTTATAGTCAATTTAAGCTACTTTTTGAGAAATCTCTCTCAAAGACATTGCTTTGCCAAAGCAAGCAAGCAAGCATGCCCATATATCACTTGATACAATTATGATGAGATGAATATTCTTCAATTAATCCCTTTCCCAAAAGACGACTTTCATAAATCATAATAATTAATATGATGATATATTTAATTGCTTGGATGTTAGGGCATGTAATACAAGTGTCATGTATAGTGGTTGGCATTTTGAATTTTTTTTTTTAAATACATAAAAAGTGTTTGAAGTTTAAATCCTTAATTTTTATTCTTATCCCATCTCACTTGAGCTAGTCTCGGCTGAGAACAAAACAAAATGAGTAGATATGTGGAAGATCAAACCCAATGTACCATGCAAAATTAAAAGATGGCGTTTTGAATTTACTTGATCATAATCATAATTACAGTTGAATTCAAATCCTAATCAAATTTCCTTTTCGCTTGACTTTATGCAAACTTGAAGACGGGGGAATATTGCTTGATTCCGAGTGGTGGTTCCCATAATTCCAAATTTTTTCATAGATCAAATAGTACTTTTAGTTTCTGAAATTTCACTTCATTTTATCTACCTAACAATTTTGTGTGTGCCTGAAACAAGATTTTAGGACCAAAATCACTGTTTCAAATTTCAGGAACTAAAATCAAAATAAGATTAAATTTAAAAAAACTAAAAATGATATTCACCATAGAATGGTCTTTTTACTCCTATTAAAAAGGCTCTTTAACCCCACTTGTATAACTAATGTGGATGTATTTGGTGCGAAAAGCATTGGTCTTGTAATAAGAATTGCTCTAATTGGTAAAAGAATCGACTTATAACTCATAAAATTGTAAGTTTGAATTCTTCTGCTAATGTAAAAATCTTGTTAATAAGCGCTCTATAAGTATCTCTCTAAGTACTTTTTGAGTTTATAAACATATTCTAATTCTGGTAAATATCTAGACTCAATTCACGTAAATTTTTATATTTTTCCTGAAAATAAATTTGTCTGTGAGATTAGTACCAATTGAATTTTCCACTACAAATCCAAATATTCCTGAATCCCGAAGGCCCTTCCCAGTCAGCCTTTGGATATTGACCAAACTGAGAGTTCTAGAATACCAAGTGCACAGTGTTCCTGAGGATGCACCCCTCGTTACGAACCATTACTTCACCCCGCCCCCACACGATGTCTGGGCAAAAGATAGGATTTGTGTGCCGGTGTCCAACGCTACCATTATTATATAGTGAGTTGCATTCATCAATAATAATGAACAAATTAACAAATCCATGCAAATTTAATTTTATCAACCCCCACCCCTGTAGATGTTATAATTATGGTCCCCTTCAAAAGCGACCCCATCATCGCTCACCCCACTACTCTTAATCATTCCCATTGCTTCTCCCCTCTTATCATTACCTCTTAGACCTCTTCCAGCCTCTCCCTTTGTCCCTTCACCCCCCCTTGTATTCATAATTGCCCTCTCCTTATTTAATCTTCATCTACTCTTATTTATTAGAACTAATAGTTGTTATAAGGTACCAACAATCAAATTCAAGTAAGAAATATAGATAGAGTTCTAAATAAAAATTATTTTTTTCATTCCAAAACTTATATGTAGCTGGCCAATACCCTTGCGACATAATAGCAAGGAAACTCTTTCTTAGGGCCTGATTGAATTTGCTTATCATATACTTACAAATATTTTCATATAAATTAAGACAAAATTTTTCTTACATGTTTCATAAATTGTTACTGAACAACTGCTTTTGAAGGCTCTTGTCCTAGTTCCAAACAAGCTCTAAATTGAATGGTAGTTTGTCACTTTGATCATACTCAATTGCTCATAATCTTCAACTATTTCTTCCAATCTTAAATGTAAAAGCTAACTGATAAGTTTATTTTGGTTTTTAAGATTACAATTCACTTCATGTCTTAAATTTATAATTTTTTTTAAATTATCCTTACTAATTGTACACGTTAAGAAAAAAGTTTCAATATGGGAATAATTTTTACTGCAAATTATTAAATGGTTATTTTAAGAAAATCAACACATATGTTTAACAGGTAATAAAACTGATTAATTTTTTTAATTTTTGTAAATTAATTATCTAATTCACACGTTTAAGATTGGAGGGAGTATGTTATATTCATCTTGCAATTAAAAGTTTAAAACAGCTGAAAACTTACATGCCGTTACGTGTTCATTGGAGCAGATTGTGATGAAAAGAAGACGGGGGAAAAAGAAAAGGATGAAAATGATCTTCCTCCCGATCTTTCCGTTGGAGAATCTTGACTTCTTTCTTTAGACTTCATGATTTAACTAAAGTTCAAATTTTAAAAAACACCCATATATGCTGAAACATATATAATGAAAGGGATAGTATAGTAGACAGCATCTAGATACAGGCAATCTAGGACATGGCTACATGCTGCTAATGTTGTTTGATCTTATAATTGATGATTATTTGATTTGTATAATGAAAAAGGGAAAACGAAGTCATGTGCAAAGATGCAGTGACTGAAATGATGGAGCATGACTCTGACAGAGATTAGATTTTTCAGACAAGTTCTTCTGAAATGTCTCTGAGACTGAGAATGACATTATTCCTGGTCTTTAACTTTTCTTCCTCTCTTTTCCTTCCATATTGTTGCTTTTTGTCTGGGAAGGTATAGATTGGAATGTAATGTATTGGAACTTGCAAAGGAAGACGAAGATAGCACTGAGAGGCATGGAATATAATGAAGATGAAGGGTAAGGGTGAAAGATTTTTGTGTCCACATGCTGTTTGAGTAAATGCCAAGGATGATTAATGGCTTGGACGGGTGTGTGAGTGTGACACTACTCCGTCTTTATCTTGTGTTTTTTCACTGTGGATAATGAAAAAGCTCATGCTCACACAAGCTAGAAGAAAGCCACATTATGATGGAGTTACACAAGTACTCATGCTCTAGTTTGATTACTCTATATATAAAATTATTTTAGTACCATATTTAATGTATTATTTTAGGAAAAATCATTTTGTTGGTACATGTACATTTCTTTAATTTTTTTTATCAAATTATTCCATTTTGTTCGACTAGCACAGTTAGCCTTATAACTATTAACTAGTAGTTCTAGTTCAAGGCTGACTGAGTTTTAACAGAGCAAAGTTATACATTTTTTTTTATAAAAAGAACATAGATATCAAATTAAAAATTAAAAAAAATTACTTATAGAATAGTTTTTCTTATTTTTTTATAACAATTACTATACTAGTTTACAAAATGAGGCTCAATATTTAATTTTTGCGTACAAAGAATCTTTTCCTCATTCTAAACGTATCTCACGAGCATAGTGCGTTGACCCTGACCAGTAGTGCTTTTACGGATAGAAACCAAACCATGGTTTCAGAAGTGCTTTTACGGATTACGAAGTAAATATGTGGAGGAGATTACCTCGTTTTGCGAAAAAGTGCTTCTGAAACCATGGTTTTGGATTTCCCAAACACCCCCAGTGTATCTTCTTATACCGTGGTCAGATGCAGCTTTTGAGACGAAGATGGATGTGCGTGTGTGTAATTTTATAAAATATAAATGCACAAATGACATGTACAACTGTGTTGCTAACTTATTATTTTTTTTATACAAAAAAATTTAGATGAGTTGGGTTTCGGAAGCTCACCAAGATCAGGACAGACTTTCAGACTCAAAAAATACTTATAGAGATATTTATAGATCACGACTAACAAGGTATTACTAACTTACTATTATCACAACGCTTGTAAGCAATTCACATTTTGATAGTAATTAGTCATCATGAGGGGTTCCCGTCATCCTGAACTCAGCCCAACTAATCCGATCCAATAACTTTCGAAGATCCATTGATTGAAACATCCGTAGCGCTTAAAGTTTGTTTTTTTTTTAAAATTTAATGCAAATTTTATATTTCCTTGGTTTGGTCGTTTTTAAATATATGAGTTATATAATTAATTTACTGATATTAAAAAAAATTAAATTACAAATGTTTGTTGGTTTTTCTTAAAATTTAAAATTTTCAAAAATAATTTAAATTGAAATCTTATATTTTAAACTAAAACAAACTCTTCATTAGCTTTTACTCTAAGAGCGAGATATTATTATTATTATTATTATGAGATATCACACCTTAAAATTTAGAATAAATTAAATGGCAACTGTTATTGGGTGGGGGAGAATGGCAGCTCTCTGGACTCCATTGACTTGAATTATTAAAGAAATTAGATTAAATTAAATGGTTAGGAAAATGAGTTGTTGGAGAAGGAAGATCCAATTATGACATTACAACCTAGCAGATTTAACAGTTGAAACACTATATATCATTGGGCCACGAGGGAGTGTCGTCAATGAGTTGTTGTGTTATGCTTGATGGGGTCTTTACTTGTTAGAGGTAGGTTTATCCTTCTTGGAACCTTTTTGGATAATTGATGATAATATGTTTGGAATTTGAATATATATGTTGACAAGTGATTGATGAGATTTTTAGCCTTGGCTCCTTCTTTGCATTACGTGGCTGCTTTATCGTTTCACTCATTTCCATGACTTCATTCTCATCTCAATCCTCTAGGTGTACGCAAATTTGCCAATTATTGTGAGCCATTTGTTATATTTGTGTATTTGTACTTTGAGCATAGGTTAATTCCCACGCTATTGCTTAATTTGTCAAAATTCACCTGCAGGAATATCTCAGAGGCTTCTAGCAGAATATGATTTAGTACATACGTCCTCCTCTAAAATGTTCCTTTTCCTTGCTTAGACAACAGTTTAAGCATCACCGTCAGCACAAAAGCAACTTTTCTTCATGCCTTGTCATTGTCCCAAGCTATTTTATGAGGGATTCTCTCTCCAAACCTGTAACCAAAAACTAAATTAATCATCACCACACACACCTCACTAATGTTTTTCCTATATTACTATGAAGGCATAACGTTAAACATAATTATCTTTCTAATGATAATTACATTTTCATCTGAATCTCTCCGAATTCATATGGGAACTTGGATCAATGACAAGTATGGATAATGTCAATACAGAAGACTTTTGATTCCACTTACAAATGCCTGCTTCCTTAAGGCATCGCATTGATTTGCCAGTTAAATTACTGACTCATAGGGTGCCGTAGAGACTTTTTTCGAAAGGGTCCTTAGGGGCAGGACCACTTGCATATGGAATGGAAGGTAGTAAAAAATATCAGTGAATGAATGATAAATACTTTGAGGACACCTGTGTCATTTCAGAAATCCCGTGTTATGCATCCTTCAATGATAACTAATTTGTCACAAGAATTAATTACAAAACAACATAAGAATAACTCTCACAGTTCAATATTTACTCCATTCATATCTAACCGATTTTAATTTTTTAAGATTCTGAATATGGTGAGACTTCTTTTTTTTTTTTTTTTAACTACAGGGAAAAAGGTTGAACCTTTTTTGGGCCGGAGTATATATTATGTGTTTTTGGGGTAAATAATTTGTCTTTCCAAATAGGTCCTCTGAGCCCAATCTACTTTGAAACTTCCATGGCAAGGAGTTACCCAAACACGGGCCTCTGTATGAGGCCTAACGCATTAAGGTGTTCGTAAGAGGCCCAAAGTCCATAAAATTGCCAAAAAAAGAAGAACAAAAAACTGAATATGGACCCTTTTGGCATAATAGGAAAAATGAGCATAAAACACTTGAATTAAAAAAAAAAAAAAAAAGAATCCACCCGCGGCGTTGTCACCGTTTTGGCCTGGGTGTCCTCCCTATCGCCCTTGGACGCTGCAAATTGCTCCGCCGCTTCTCTCAGCATGGCGAAAAACAGGAACAAGAAAAAGAAAAATGGTGCCGTATCAATGGATATGAGCGAGCCATCCACTGGGGAAGTTCCTCAAGGTACTTTCTGTAGCAACTCAGCAGAACCGTGGTCTTTACTTTCTGCAGCAACTCGGCAGAACCGTGGTCTTTCTTTCTTTCTTTCTTTTTTAATTAAAATTATGAATGGAAAATAAGAAATTTGGTTCTTTAATTGTTGATCTAATCGCTTCTTACTTGCTGTCTCTGATTACTGAATATCGGGTGCTCTTGATTTGATTGTCTTGTAAGCCTTTCCTGTTTTATATGAAGCCGCCGTAACTGTTTTCTTGTAGAAGTTAGCCTTCTGCACTTGTTAAACCTTGAAAATTTCCCCCCTTTTATGTGCAGCAATGGACACATCAGAGTCCGGAGCTCAAGGCCCAGTTTCTGGTGCTCCCAGCATGTAAGTATTGTATTTTCTGCGTTATCATTGGGAATGCTGAAGGTTACTGGTCCTGTAGAGAGGTTAATTGGCATCTATTTTCCAAAGTTTCAGTTTTTTAGGAACGTCATAAAATAGTCTCTCAAATGTCATATCCGGACACCGCTACAACAGCGCTGGCTCCACTCCCACTTACCAAGACCTCTGAAGGAAAAGTAGCTTAAGTAATAATTCGTTCCAAAAATGTTTGCGGATATAGTTAATTTTCCCACGTTTTTTCAATGGACATCTGGATGTTTTGGAGTTTCATGCTTCTTCATTCAGCACAGTTTCTCTAAATTTGTGTTCAACTATCTTGAGGCGGGTTATTATCACATTGACACTGAACCATTAATGCATGGTTTTAAAGATGAAGGCTAGGCAGCCCATTAGTCTGAACTCTGTAATGTTTATTAAACCAACATTTGGCAAGTATAAAACTTGTCATCCGAAGAATTTGGTATTTTAATAACGTACTTTCGTTATATTTGTCCTTCCAGGTTACTGCACACAGATTAAAAAATGCAATAAATATGTAAAAATATAATGTTTTACCAAATTTGTGTTCACCCATCTTTAAATCTTAGGTGTTTTCTTTCTGTAAGGTTGGTGTACGATATAGAGTATTGGATGCTATTTAATCAGCATACCAGTGACTATATTCCATGACAGTTTATTCAGTGACACTTCACTTCATTACTGGTCAGAACGTTCCATGGTTAACTCTTTCCAAACTGCTTGGCAATCAGGTTTTGGTACTAATTGTTGAGTGTTCAAGAGGGAAGGGGACTATTGAATTTCTAGAACCAACCTACTTAAATATCTCTTAAATCATCCCATATTATTCAGTGTGAAACATAGGCGTCACATTCTTCTCATCCCATCTTTAGTCCACCCCGGATTGATGTTTTCTCCAATTCCTAAACCCAGTCGGTCAATCCCCACTAGTTGGTGCTCATAGAAAATGCGGTTGTGCTTGACTGAAGAGTGTGTTTATTTGTTCATGTATCTGTGCAATGAGAGGAGTAAAAGGAAGGCGGAAGAGTTACTAGTGTTAGGGATTTTGGACATTTTTTGTTGGCTAGGGATTGAGCTGGGTCAGACTTGCGTATTCAGCAAACTCATGAAGCTGTGAGTTTGCTGCAAATTCACAAGTTCAGTCAAACTCGCGAGAATCAGATTTTGGCAATGTTCTGGCTGGTTTTCCATTTGTGTTGATGAGCGAACTGCAACTTTAACAATATCTTCACACCTGCTTTTTGTCCTTGCTACTCGACATTCCATTTTCATGTCTTGCATATTATTTCCAACATTTTATGCTTGAATCTTTGTCACCCTTCACTCAAATATTAACATCACTCTCTGACAAGAGTCTAAGAGTACTTTTTGTGTGTGTGTATGTGTGTTTCTCTCTTTTTGAGTTTTTGCTGCTCTGAAATTTGTTTACTTGGTTTTTTGCCTCCTCTGATTAGGGGTGTCTTCTGAAACAGGAAGATAAAGAAAGGAAGGCCTCTGAAGAGATCAAAAAATGTCCGAAAGATGAAAGCAAGAGAAAAAGCTATATCTGCAAGTGAGAAGGCCGCTGAGAAGATATCAAAGAACGAAAGTAAAAAATTAAGAGTTCAATCTGCCAAAGTCCTGTATGACTGAATAGCTGGACGGTTGACATCATTACTTGGAAAAGTTTCTTTTTTTTTTTTTTTTTTGAGGTGAAAGTTTCATACTTTTTGGTCGATCACTGAAACGTATGCATGCCGTATCGTCTACAGTTGAACGCTAATTTAGGGGTCAGTTTTGAGTATTGCAAGTGCCGTTTGGTTGCATCATTTTATGAGTTGCAAGTAATGTGGATTCAGGAAAACTTGCAGCGTTTGCTATCTGTTCTTACGCAGTGTTTTGAATTCTTACAAAAGTATTTTTTAAAAGTATTTTTCTGTAAATCGAGACAAATTCTTTCACATATTTATTTTGTACTACCTCCGGTTTTTAATACAAGATTTTGTTTGACTTTTATTTTGGTTCTAAATATAAAACTCTAATTCACTTTGTCTGTCATATTTATAAATTTTTTTCTAAAGTAATTTTTTAACAATGATAGTTATAACCAATACACTTGATTAGTAAGGATATTTTAGTAAAAAAACAATACATATTTGTTACAAATAACTAATTTAATTTTTTTAATCTCCTCAAATTAATCAACTAGTTCTAATTAGAATCGGAGGCAGTATATCGTAAAATCATTTCTAAATTATGATTTGGTTCTCTAAACACCTCATGAATGAAACTAATCAAAAACCCTGGTGAAAAAGAACCCGACGTTGAATTTGAAAAACTGTTATTGAAGTTATTAATACCCTGTATTTATCCGATGCTGGCGAAAAATTGCATGGCCTTGTTCAAGAAATATTCATCCTTTGTCAGAAACAGATATTTTTTTAATACTACCTCTGATCCTTAATATAAGATTCTGTTTGATTTTTATTTTGGTCCTAAATATAAGACTCCAATCTATTTTGTCTCTCATATTTATACATTTTTTTCAAAATAACCCTTCTAACAATGATAATTCTAGTCAATACACTTGATTAGTAAGGATATTTTAGAAAAAACATCTATTTAAAACAAATAACTAACTCAACTTACTTCTTTAATCTCCTCAAATTAGTCAACTGGTTCTTATAATTAGAAGCGGAGGTACTAATTGTTAATTTCATTTAAACATGTCCCAGATTTTGAATCCTTTGGTTTGGGAAATATATTTATTATGTTTATTTAAAACTTTTGATTTATAAATAAAATCTCTGAAAAAAATCACCTGGAAGAACGCGAAAGCGCAACAGCGCTAGTCGTTTGGAAGCTCGCATGCCCGTGCGTGAAGTTGCGTCCCGCACGGTATTCCTATCTTTCTTTCTCCCATTCGTAACGTCATTAAATATCCAGTGGCATTACTGACGTGCGCTTCGAGGAACCGCTAGTATAAATCAACGCACTTCACTCTATTAACAATTTTACCGAATTGAACTCTTTCTTTAGAGTCCCCATTTGGTCGTTGAGTAAGGGAGGGAAATTGAAGTGAGTGAGAAAGATAACGTAAGAATTTTTATTTTTTATTTTTAAAGCCTGCAATTTTATTGTGCTTACTCCGCAGCTCTGAGCTTGAGTTAGCTCCTAGTTTCTCGATTTTGTCGAACAAAAACATATGGGCAACGAAATGTTTTAATTGCCCTTTAGCTCCGATGTTTCTGCTGCGAGTTTGAATTCTATGCTGCCGGGAACGTTTGTCTTTTGTTTTATCAATCTCGAATTTTATTTGATGTTTGACGCAGATGAGTCTCGGTATCAGCTACTATGGAGGTCATGGTCTTCCATCTTTGAGAATATCTAACTGCAATATTGACCAAGATAGCCGTAACAGTAAGTATATCAAATTCTTTTGTTTCATTTTGCGCTTCCGTTTTGATAGTAACCTCTGGGTAAGCGATCTTTGTCTACGTAGCATTCTAGTTCTTCTCCTTGTTTTTTTTTTGGTAGGAATATTTTGTTTGGTTCCATTATGTCTTAGAAAGGCCTGCAAATTTTCAGCTTGTGACATCGCCTGCCATACATATTTTCAGTATGATAATAATTTTAATAATAAGTTCTGTGCATAATTTTGCTCTTGATGGAGATTGGAGAAAGAGAAAATGCGGATGTCAGATCACACATGCGTCATTTAGTTATTATCAGGTTCAGGGATAAAAAATAAATGCTAAGGGTGATATTTACCATGTAAATAATATCTTCTATCTGCTTCCTGAATGACTTTGAAGTCATTCTAAGACAGTGCCCTCCCATTTGTTTGTTTGTTTGTTTATTCTAGGAAAATCTGTTGTCCCCATGAACGCGCACAAGAAAATTTCCAAGCCTGAGAATCTTTTACCATCAAGTTGGAAGGTTGACAGCACCAGCATAATGGCCGTGATAGGTTCCATCACAGGTAATGGCTTTGATCTTTTGGTGATTGTGCATTGTGGAGTATGTTATCAGATATCACTGGCTGTTGATTAATTGTAACGGTGAGCATTTTTTTTATCTCCATGCTTTTCAGTGGCCAACTTGATTGCACCAGTTGCTGCGAAGGCTGTAAGTACAGATAAGTCTGTTCAGGAGCGTACGTGCATGAATACATACATATATATATATATATATATGAAATTCATTTTTTCCAAGTCGCAGAAACGTTTTAGAAGACTGCTAAACATCCATTCTACTATCTATATTACAAAATAGACAAGTAGTATTGCATAGTGCATTACCAAACATGAAATTGGAGGGACTACGTGAGTTTTTTCCCTGGTCCCTTTTGTGGGTATGGACAAATCATTCACAATGAACCTTTAAGAATAATTGCAATAGTTCAAATTTATCCTGTTATACATTTAAAGCTATTATTTGCATTAAATGTAAGTCTAATTTTTTCCTTTATAAACTTATTAGTTGACTTATTAAGAAACTAGTCTGTTCTTTCTACATTCAAGTCATAGACATTGTATACATCTCAGGAATTGTATTTATTTCCTTTCAAGTCAGGAAGTGATTGGTTCCGTTTATGCTTTGGCTGATGGAAGCTTGGGTGATTGGTTTGGAGGCTTGCTATATTCAGCCGGACAACAGGCCAATGTAGCTGTTCAAGATCAATTAGGTTCTCTCAGCTTCACCAGGTACTTCATAAATTATCCTATGCATTTTTATTATCGATTCCAACACCCCCCGGGGCGAAGATCTGATGCTTATGCTTATGTTTTCTTCTTTGCTGCATATTCTTATTTGCAGTTTAGCAGTAATTTATGGGGCGGGGCTTGTTACCAGCCTTTCACCCTGTACACTAAGTGTCTTACCTCTAACTCTTGGTTACATTGGTGAGTTTGCTTCTGTTATGCACTCAAAATACGAATTCTTTTCAAATGCCTAAATTTTTGAATTGGAATCTGGCAGGGGCATTTGGGTCTGGCAAAAGCAGGGCAGAGGTAATTACCTGGGTAGTTTGTTTCAGCATAAAAAGGCTCATTCTCTTGTTCTTCTTACCTCACTTCATTGCCTAAGTTGAATGTTATTGTTCTCAAAGGCCTTCACTAACAGTGACAACTACAAGTGTATCCAAGATGTTGGCTTGTGCTTTGCATCGTTTCCTCCACTTGTCTGAATTCCACTTCATGATTGCACGCACATGAGCAACAGGTATATTTCTCACTAACAGTTCTGTCTTCTTGCTGACAGGTTATTGGTGATTCTGTGGCATTTTCTTTAGGTCTTGCCACCACATTAGCACTGTTGGGTGTAGCAGCATCATTTGCTGGAAAGGCTTATGGACAGATAGGCCAAGGACTACCTTTGGCCGCTTCTGGTCTGGCAATAGTTATGGGTCTGAACCTTCTTGAGGTATCTTTTCTTCATTTTCACCTATGTCTATCTGTTTGATTTTAATGGGTTCGAGTGGAGGGCCACATAAAGGTCAAACTATCACATAGAAAAAACAAGAGTTGTTTTAATCTTGACCGCTCATGCAAGATCTAATGATTAGAATTTGCTGCTCTAACGCTTATGACTCATTTATATATTTAGATGTTTCACAATATGTTAATCTTTTGAAGAATTTCACTGGCTTAGACCTGCCTCAGCAAAGTCTTGTGAAGTTTATTGTTGAGAGAAATTTTATACTCAGAACTGTTATGATCAACATTATAGATTCTCAATATTTGGACCATTTTTTGTCAGTCACCTTTAATTCTGGGCATGTTCGTTGGTGCCCTTCAGATTTAGTTTGATATTATTGGTTTTCTAAAGTGAGAATCCTTTGAAGCTAACCAACTTAAAAGATTTCTCTGAACAAATGTTCTACTCTATTTTTTGGTTCTCACCTTGAGCAAATTTTACAGATCATTGAATTACGGCTTCCCTCATTTTTTGACAATTTTGATCCACGTGCAGCAGCTGCCAATTTACCATCAAGTAAGTTGATGATCATTACATTGAATTAGCTTCTTCAATATGCATTTTCATGCAGAGCATATGAAGAAATGATCTCATTTAGGTGTGCAAGCATATCTAGCTGGGCTTACCTTTGCTCTAGCTGCCTCACCCTGTAGTACACCTGTGCTGGCTACTATTCTGGGATATGTTGCTGCGTCAAAGGTATTCCACATTTCTTTTGTCTTGATTCATATGCTGTTTACTATGCATGTTACGTCCAATCGCCCCCCTCCCCCACTTTGGCCCCTCACAACAAAAATGGGAATTTACTTCCGAGAAAAAGCTTCAGCACTTCAATGTGGTAGGTTACCAGGGCCCAACATATGAAGGAAAGAGCTCTTCATTATTCCTTGCTGACTACATTGTCTTGCAGGATTAAAAAGAACCAACAACTATCGTGTGGTACTTCTGCTTAGTCAGTGCAAATAACTTAGAAATGGTTCAAGTGCATTAATACCATGGCTGACAATAAAGAAAAAGTGCATTAGTCGTGTAAATGTATCATATTATAAATATCCATTTAATTACCTACATGCACATCTCATTTATTTATTTGCTTAAATTCAGTATACTCACATCGTCACTCCTATGAAAATGACAAGAACAATATTTTCTTCACAGGATCCAGTGATTGGAGGTAGCTTACTTTTGACATACACAACTGGTTATGTTTCTCCTTTACTCTTAGCTGCTTCTTTCGCTGGGGCATTACAGGTTCGTATATGATATTCTGGTTTATAAAATAGTCTTAGGTGGCATTTTGTCTGAGAGCATTCTTATATTCAAGTACTTCGAAAACTATTTGCATAAAACTAGCGCAAGAGAAATGTGTAAAAATTAAATACTTCAACATACGCAAGTATGCAACCCAGAAACCTTCGCATTGTTAGATCCGGTGCTTAAATACTTGGTAAATACCAAGTCTTTAAGTGCTTGGAAAGTCAAAATATCTGTGTACAAAACAACACTTTAAGATCTGTTAGACCAGGATATGCTGTTGAAAACTGAATTTCTTATCCAAATGTGGATTGGCAGAGCCTGCTTTCATTTCGCAAGTTCTCAGCATGGATCAATCCTATGAGGTAATATTTAAACTTCGAGGGTCAGAAGAGGGAGAGAACTCATCATTTTTTCGGAACACTTTTATCATTAGGCTATTACAGTCATTGTCTCACACCTACTCTACTACTTTTGTTGTTTCTGATGCGCATTTCAATTCTCTTGTTCCACAGTGGAGCACTTCTGTTAGGAGGTGGTCTGTACACTTTCATGGATAGGGTATTCCCAACAACAATGGTGATGTAGAATAAGGAGGAATAAACATCTCTTAGGTCGTAAGTTCTCAATGGATTTGGATTGTCTAGAATTAAAAATTTACAGGGTCTTTAAAATAAGAGAGAGAGAAAAGAAAGAATTGGTTTTAAAAAAAATGAAAGTAAAAAAAAAAAAAAAAAAAAAGGAAGTATCCCTAGTCTATACTTTCTCTGTAACTCTCTTATTTTAAACACACATCAGCTTAGGATTCTGATACTGTGTTCTTTTACACGAACGATTCAATGTATATTTGTTCCACATATTCAATATATAGAAGTACACGGGACGGATTAATGTCACATCCTCTTGATCTTTCACCAGGCCATCCTAGCGATTATCCCCCCCCCCCCCCAAAAAAAAAGTTGAGATTTACTTCATATTGTATGTCACTCAAATTTCAATTCTTAAATTCCTTGGACAATTTATATTCAATTGAAAGTTTAGTAGAAAAGAAAGAAAGCTTAGGTGTATCTCTTCATATTTGCGAAGCTATATGTTGTTGTGTGAATTGACAGGGACTAAAGATGCTGGATCTCTATAAAGATGGTGCCCTATCAACACCACGTCTAATGTTTTTTTGAACTCTGATGCCCCTGTTTCATAAAAGAGTCTTAGAAAGTCTGGCCAATATTATCTTCCATCAATAACTATCACAAAAAGTCTCAAATCATATTGACAAACTGTTAAGTCTGTTGACTATTCTATTACCATGTTGATAAAAGAAGAGTATACCATTGTCAGTAAAATTGCGAATTAACTTACCTGTGCTGTGCATCACACAGGTGCAAGGACTAGTTAATATAAAATACAAGTTATAGAAAGTTCTAAATTTATAAATAATGCAATTTATTTTTCCATTCCTGTACAATAGGCCTAATAATATCTGGTTATCTGGGAATAGAAGACTCATTAAATGAGTGTTAAATTGTGTAAATTTAGCTGGTAGATTTTCAAGTTGCGTTTTCAGTAATTTTACCAAAGTATATGGAAGAGCTCAATGTTCAATTATATGGTGTGGCTGTGCAAGCCTCATTGGGACCACTACTCATGTGTGATAACGGATAAGACAGCATTAACGATATTTTGGCCTGAAATTTATGAAGATATTGAGGATAGTTTTTCATGTGGTGCTGAATTGGTTTCCAGATTTAAAGTTCCCACTAGTCCAACTAGGTCTGCTAGCCGCAATAGAAAGTAGGTTTACTGTGAAACAAAGTAGGCATACTTTTTCCCTTGAAAAGGGCAAGAGATAACTATGAGGTAATGCGGCTTCGTTATTGTGAGTTCGGCCTATTCTTGTCCAGTAACCATTCTGAGGGAAGCATGACGTATGGCCAAAGGGGAAATTATTGCTATTAGGCAACTACGCTTCGCTTCTCCAAGTCTCATTTAGATGAGAAAAATGGTTCTCATGACGCCCCCAAAAATTGCTCGAGAAAAACAAATAAAAATTAAATTCACACATGCCCCTCTCTTTTTTTATTTTTCTTGTGGTTTTTACAATTGGTTAAGGTTTATCAGCACCCAAAGTATTTTTTAGATGCGTTTAGTATTCTGTAGTATTTTTTTTGCCTTAGTGTTGGATCCACCAAAAATATATCTTTGGGTGCTAGGTATATCTAAAAAAATATCTTAAAGTGTTGGATGTATCAAAAATATTTGATAATATTGGATACACTACAAAATAAAAAATATTTGAAGATGTTGAATACACCTTAATTTTTTTTAATATTTAATATAATTTAAATACATGCACATTAACATGCCAGCATCAGTCTTGCATTCAGAACTTTATCCAGACATGTTATTAGTTAAGTAGCTGTCTGTCAATTTTTTATATTGATGAAGAAAGGAAAACATGAAGTAATAGACAGCGTAATGAACCAAAAGATAATGTTTTCTGAATTTTAATATTTCATTTTCCTTCCCTGAGAAAACCCGAGAAAACCAATGTTCCAAAACAAATGACCTCGTCCATCAACTAGAGCATTGAAACCCAATGTGAGAGAAATAAACACTAATTTTCCAATAATAATCTACCAAAATGGTAGCTTCTTCATTTGGGAAAATAACAAAATCAAAGAGGCATGAGAAAAGGCACGACTTCGTATTTCTTGATAACGAGACCATTGGAAACACATCATAACGGTAAATCGATCATTTCGCATTTCGCAGTACTGCCTCTCTGTAAACTCTTTTTTCCCGATAATAACCTACCAAAATGGTAGCTTCTTCACTTGGGAAAATAACAAAATCAAAGAGTCACAAGACAAGGAGCGACTTCTTTTGTTTCTTTTTCGGATAAAAAGACGATCGGAAAAACATCACAACGGTAACGTCTCAACGGGCCCCACTATTGATCATTTCGCGGTACTGCCTCAACGATTCCTGCCTCTGTAACCTCATCTCCTCGTTGAACTTCCTGATGAAAGCCTCTACTCGTCGATTCAACTCGTCCTGACTCAGCGACGGTTCTTTCCTCATCTTCGCGGATCCCGGCGACGAACTCGCCGATGAGTTATTCTCCTTGTAGGCTCGGCTTTGCTCGCTGAACATCTCCGACTTCTTCATCAGTTTCGAATTCGGAGGGGTACACCCGTTTCGGTCCCTTAGCGGCGTATCGTTACGGTGGTGGTTTGAGTCCCACGTGTCGGACTTCTTCAGGTGCCTGGTTAACGGCATAGCACGTCCCTCCGTCATCGTCCTCCACGTACTCTCCAGCGTGTCCTGCCGCTTCGGCCTCGCCACTCCCAACGCCGCTTTCCCACCTGGACCACGTTTCAAGGTTGCCGTTATTTCTTTTGCACAATGTTACCGTTATTTTTATTGCCCCTAAAAAAAAAATTCGGACCGTTGTGTGTGTGTGTTTTTTTTTTAATTTCAAATTTCAAAAACCTGTATTCTATTCCTGTTAAATGTACTTGTACGTCATTATTTGGAACTTAATATGAAGAATTATTTTCCTGTATGTTATACGATTTTTTTAAAAAAAAATTTTCTACTCCAGATCTCAAAAGTAAATGGCGACAGAGAAAGAGCTACCTTGGGGACTAGCCTTGGCAGCCTTCCGGTGGCCAAACCTAGCGGAAACTGGCGATCTATCGTCGTCACTAAGAGACGAGAAAGCCAACAAGTCCCTGCTCTGCATGCTTGTCATTACAGAGCTCGGCGCGTGAACGGAATCTTCGTTCGCGATTTCTTCATTTATGATCTTCGTCTTCTCCCCATTCGAAATCCTTTCCTGCTGAACCTCGGGAGCCATCTCCTGTACTTTCCAATCGTGAACGTAACCTTCCGAAATGACGCAGCTGAAGGCAGCGTAGTCGGTCCGTAAATCGCTGGAGATCATGTCCGCCTCAGAAACCGCTTCGTTGCCCACGTTGTAGATGGCATACTCCGGACGTATCTCGCCGGCCATTTTGACTTGATCGGTTGGAAGAACGACCGGTGGATCTGTCGAGCGAGCTTGATCATGGAGCTTGTGATTCATGAACTTGGAAGAGGCGGCGATACTGATGATTATGCAGTTGACGAGAATGTATAGGTAAGGAGGCCTTAACCATGTGAGGAAGAAGCTCCAAATGTTAGGAACATCGGAGACGATGAAATCCGAGACCAGAGGAACAGAGAACTTCAAAGTCACGGCCAAGGACATAACGCCAGTGGAGAATAGCACCACCTTGAGGGAGAGGACCCAGTTCGAGAAAGAAGCCATTGGTAACGGTTTTTTTCTTGGCGAGTTTACAGTTGTTTCTCCGGTGGCTTCAGTACTACTAGATGGCAGAATTTATGGGAGCATTGAGGGAGAAATGGAAATTTGGAAATGGAAGTGAAAGAGTGGGGCAAAAATATATAGGGGGGAAATAAAGCGATGGGAACAGAACGGTGCGTTTTATCAGGAGCGTTTGATAAGGACGCTTAAGCTATTCATTTTCGAAAATCGTGCAGCATGTGGGGCTCGGCATTATTCTCTTCTGGTGGGGATTGAACCTTTTGGTACGGTCTCGTTCGAGGACTACTGTTTTTTCCCCCTCTTTTTACTGGAAAGTGGGAGCAGTTTTTTTTTTTGTTTTTGGACCGGAAAAAAGTGGGTGCAGTTGGAAGAGGATCAGATGTATATTTGCTATCACTGAACTAAATATTGTAAATTAATTTGTGATTTACATAGTATTTTAAAACATTTTTTTAGTGTAAGTTTTTCCTGAAAATATTTTTCCAAGAACTTTAAAATTACGGATACTGAGTGTTATTAAAAAAATAATTTATATGTACAAAAAATAACTTTCAGATGCTATTATTATTAAAAAAATATTTTGTAGTATTAGATAAATTAAAAATTAATTTAACTAAAAAATCTTTTACAGGATACAAATTGAAACAAGCTATCAACCACTACTTCTTAACTTGGAATGGAGGATTAAAGATATAAAAATTTTCTTTTGAAGTTATCAGCTAGCTTAGCTAGTTGGTCAGTAACAAGATTTAAATTCTATGTGCAAGAGGGGGCAAAGACAGCTAGCTGCCAATCTTCTTGAACAAGATCAGCAAACGGGTGGTTAATATCACACTCAGCCTTTTGTAACATGGCTTATGGCTTCAGCACTATCCATAAATGCCTCAGTGCTTCTTAATTCTTAAGCCCTTAGACCAGCAAAAAGTAAGACCATGAGTAAGCTAATAATTTCAGTTATGGTGGAAGGAACAGAAGAAATTTTGCAGCTACACCTACTGACGCAGTAACCTGTTGCCTCTCACATTCACAATTCTAAATACTGCATTTTATAAAATAGTAATATATTTAAACTTCTGAAGTATTCATATAATCTTAACCTTCCATTTGATTATTGAACATTCACCTCGTACTTAAAATCTGTTTGATTGCCACAGTTTTGGATGGATTGCATCAGAAGTATCACACAGGAAATTTTATTAGATATTCAAGTTCCAAGTTATTCGAGAGGCAAAAAGAATTCATTGGCCAAAAAGAAAAATGTAATTGAATTGCATCATGCTTCAACTTTTACACGAAAAATATTAGAATGAAAAAGTTATGCTCACTCAAGCCTACCAATATTCAAATCTAATCCTATAAAACCAAACATTATATTATTATTATATTAAAAATAATTTAGTAAACACCTGAACAAATAATCAATATACTAATTTCATTATTGTGAATACACATTCTACAAAATAAGCGACCACTCGACACGAAGGAAAAAAAAAACTGAACTATTCTCTATGAAGCGAAAGCATTCTACAAATGGCTCCCCAACTCAACAGAATCTGGAGGAAAAGAAAGAACTGCACTTTCATTTCATTTAAACTAATTCTATACGATATATGACATAGTTGAAGGTGTCAAGCAAAAGCCTAATCACTGTTTGGCAAACATCCCTTGCGTTAAAGAGGAGAAGTCATAGTCCTTTGGCGCCTGTGAGGAGGTTGATGGCGACATTGAAGCTGCTGGCGGAGCTTTACTCGCTCCCATCGTCGTGACACCATTAACGGGTCTAGCCTGTCCCATTGTATAGAAACTGAAAAAGATCAAAAGAAAAAGGCAAGTTGGTCAGCATAGGATCTGAATTGGGAATAGTAAAAAGTTATGTATTGGCTTGAAAATCACAAGGGAAGTCTTCAGTGAATTTTTTCCTTTTTGGTGACAGAGTCTTCAGTAAATTTTAATGTAAAGGGAGGTAACCAGAATAGATGAACAAAGATCGGATGTTATATCTTTTCTAACCTATAGTCCTATTAAATCCATGGCAAGAGAATGTCCGATTGGCTATCTTTTGGAGGATGGAGTGTTTTCCAGTTCAAAATCATATTCAAAGCAGTGTAGGGACCAGCAACACTATCAGTTGACATGGTTTAAAATTTCTTCAATAATGCTAATGCAACAGCCTCAAATATAAAGAGGATACAAATGATAACAAGGTGCTGCATGAAGTCTTTATGACAGGAAACAAAACCCCTAAATAGCCTTTTTTTTTTTTTTAAGTTTTTTTACAGCAATCAGCAAGCAACGAGCACTTATTGAATTTTTGAAACTATAATGCCTTCTAGTCAGTAATAATCAGATCAGAGTAATTCTGAATTCTAAAAATATCATGTACCATCCAATCCAAGTCAAATTCTTATGAGTGAGGCAAACTCCAACTCACATGGCTAAAAGTAAACTAAGCAGTAACATACCTAGATGTTGAATACTGCACAGAATTCAACGCAGGATTTGCTGGAGTCGTGCTCCTAGTCTAGTTCAGAAAAGAGATATTTAGTTTCTGAATAGATAAGAATGAGCTAGTAATCGATTATTTCATACTTCCTTGTGTCAGTACCTGCATCAGTTTCTGCAGCTCTCCCTGACCAGCCATTGGCAATACTCCGGGAATTGGGTAACCGGCAGTGGGCCAACTTGGGACAGGAATATTGGATCCATTCAGTCCGGGTTGTTGCATACTACCAGGATACTTGGGGTTCCCACCAGCAGAGTTGGCTGAAGCAGCCATTAGAAGGGACTGTTGCTGTGCAAGCATGGCAAGCTGTTGCTGGTGCGCAGAAAATGGAGAGACCATGTTGGACTGCAGATAATCAATTCAACATGTCAGACAAAATCATACCCACAACAAATTTCATAGATGCTGACAGCAAAAATTCATTAATGTGACAAGACTACTAGAGATAAAATACGACAATAATGGAAAAATTACCTAACAATAACAGATATCCTACATTCTTTGCTTAGGCTAAAAATACACAGTTAGCAAAGAAGCACCATAAGTAGTAAGATTAGGATTATTTAGTGGCTTGTTAAAATGCGCTGCATACCTTTTCAAAGAGGCTCATGATATCATTCTTCAAATCTTTCGGAGGTTTTTCTGGAACTAAAGGAGTCACTGAAGGTGAGTCCTTAAATAGATCCTCAATTCCAGAATTAGACTTGGGAGTGCTCTCCACTGCTTTTGTGGAACCAGTCTTCCCAGTTGTCGATGCTTCTGCAGCGGCTGAAACAATTATAGTAAGCATAAATTGCCTCAGCACAAAATAAGAAATGGTCTCTCCAACGCATAAAGGGTCATTCAAACAAAATATTTCATAATCACCAGAAGAATTTGAGACACCAGATTTTACTATTCTTTGAAATAGTATTTTTTTTTTGGTTTTTTTTTTTTTTTTGGGGAGGGGGGGCAAGGTAATGACATACACTGAAAACCTTCCCAGTTACTATCGCCAGTAGTAGTACCAGCTTCCTCTGTGCCATTTTCACTAGGGCCATCCATGGATAACAAGTTGAAAAGGTCTGTAGCATAGTCAACTTTTGGAGGGGTATTCTGAGCCACATCAGCAGCTTGTTTTGTTGATTCAGCTTGCAGTTTTGGAGCCACAGGTTCCACTTTCTCTACACGCTGAGGTTTTGCAGGAGTTACCTGTTCGCAGATTAGTTCTTTTAAGCAACTACAGTATTTATGGTTTTAAATATGAAGAAATGTTAAAAGCTCATGTTTAGTTGACCAATATTATCTTCAACAACTATCATAAAAAGTCCCCGCCAAAAGAAATTTCCTAGAGGAAATCTCCATGTTACTTTTAAACTTGTAAACTTCAGATTCTGAAGCCCTGAAAAGGAAAGACTTATCTTTTTCACATCAGGTGTAAATAATGGTGGAAAAAGCTCCCATAGATACACGGTGTACACAACTTTAGTGACAAGAAAGTGTTAAAGATATCATTCAATGAGTAGTTAGCATCACTTCGGCCATCCTATTTTCGCTCCTTGTTTTCTTCTCCAATAATTCCTATGGGAACCCCTACCACACTAAAAGCCTAATTTTACATGCACAAAACCCAAATGAAGTTCCTTAGATGTGCGTCATTAGGTTCAACACTAGATGTAACATGGGCAAGATTTTCATGTTTATTTTTTAAAAAAAGACCAAACCATATGGAATGCAACATAAGAAAAGGTAAAAAACCAAAGTGGAAAGTAAACTAACATATACAACAACAACGATTTATACAAATGGACAATATACCTGTTCAGGTGCTTTTGGAGGAGCAGGAACATTATTCCTTGTTGCAGGAACCGTATTTGTTGCCTGAATTTTCTTCCTTTCATGAAAAGTGTTCTCAGGAGCAATTGTATAACCATGCCCACTTCTTTCTGCAGACCTCTGCCAATTTGAAGAAGCCCTGTCGTCCTGCTGCCTAGAAGGTGATTTTAGTTTTCCATCCCTCGGAATCCATCTCTTCTCTTCATATCTTTAAAAGTATGCATTGAGTAAAACAAAAGGAAAGTCATCTTCGCTGGGTATAAAACAAGACAAATATACTTCAAACAATAATAATATAACCCAAGGTGTTTAACTTCAGAATCAGACATACTTTGCACGAATAAAATTCTCTATTCCAACTCTATCATAATTTGGGGGCAGTTCTGCTTCCCAGTAAGAATTAGCTTTTTCATTTCCCATGGCTATATTTACACAGCAAGGAAATAAAATATAATCAGAAAATTATATAATTAAAGCAAAGTAACGAAATTACAAATCACAAGCTTATTCATGACCAATCAGATTTCCATACATTGAATGAATGCAACCTGCTCTGGAAGCCAGGTATCCAAAGTTGCAGACCGAACCTGCAGGAATAGCCACTACATAAATAACTGATATAATATCCATATTAGCAAGGCAATTTAACTGAGAGTAACTTTTAGGACTAAAAATTGTGTAAAATGGAATCAGATAGAGCAGTCAATCCCACCTCAAATTTAGTCCACATTAGTATTGATATTTCATTTTAAATGGTAATGTTATTAAACAATTTGCAGCGTGAATAGTAGAAGCCCAGGTAGTATGGAATACTGCTCAATGGGGAACTTAAATAGGGTGGCTCTCCCCCATCAAGAACTAGCATTTGGACGAGGGTTCACGACCCACTTGGGCGGCTACCATTTGGTATCACAGCCAATGGTTTGTAGTTGAGTAAAGGCAAGCTGCAGAAAGTTCTAACTGGCAAAAGGCCAAATGAAGTTTTCTAGAGCACAGTCATCAGGATGTCATGTGTGTTTGGCAGGCGTTTTGAACCCCCCCCCCAAACGCATTTTACTTTTTTTGATAAGCTGGGAAACGCATTTTACTTTAGTAAAATGTGATTTTATTTCTATTTTTATTTTTCATCCCAAACGCACCTGTCAACTTTCTAAGGATGACCACTTAAGAGACCAAGATAGTATGAGATGTTTATGTCCTATAACAGCTGCCCAATGTAGTACTCAAGCAAGGTGATACTCCCACCTCAATAGCTAACTTTTTATGGGAGGTTTCTCAATGAATTTAGGTGCTTATCATTGAAACCGAAAAAGGAATATTGCAGATTTTCAAAGTAAACATTAACCTCCACAAACCCTTACAGATCAAAGCTATAAGTATTAATGAAGGCCCATTCTTACTGGATATCTAGCAATAAATTGAGGAATGAATGCCCCAACAATAGCATTACCACAGAAAGAACGGACATATAGATGTTGCACACATAAATACATACAAATACCATATATACAGACTGAAAATCAAGACTACTTACTAACATCAATGTTACAATACCCTGCATAGAAACCTATATGTTTTTGGATATTGAGTGTCCGAAATAAGTATAAAATTCTAATTGCCGATCAGTAACAGTTATACAGTCCAAGCAGTCAAGTCTACTACCAACATTACAATTTGCCGCGACACATGCAGGGCTTAGACAGTAAGCTCCTAGCATGTTGTCCGCATACTACTTTTGAAAATCCTATTTCAATGAGTCTCCATAACAATATACTTTTATGATATCATACAAACTGGGGCATCATTATACGCAACATACCTTTGAAATATGTACCCCAAGACTTCGATGTATTCCTGAACACTGCATGCAGATAAAGATGCCTAGGTTCACACTAGCCCACCTTGGACCTCTGGAAATCAAGTTTTCATTGCAAATTGAGTGAAGATTTCAGAACCAATATAAAATATACTGCAAATGCTCGGTAAAGACAGTCCACTTTGATAACCAATTAGTATCTCTTCCTCAGTTTTCCTATTATCAAAAGAGATCCGTATCAAATCATCATTCCAAATCAGATACATACTTAGCTTTGCAGTCAGCACATTCCCTATTTTCTGGCAGTTTAAGAAGTCCTTCCAATATCTGCATATATCAGCAAGAAGAAACGGGGAAATGTAATCAAAAGAGACAAGAATAAAAGAGAAAATAAAAAAGTTGTAAATGCAACCATGTTCAGCAGAAGAAAAGCTTTCAATTAAAGTTCATATGTAGAAAATAAAAATAAAGGATCTTGAATATCATTTACACACACATACTATGAAGATGTTAGACACTTTCAGCTGGAGAACTCTCTTTCGATTAATGGACATGAAACCAAGTGCGTAAACATCTGACATAAGAATTAAGTCTTTAACAATTCAATCTCTTCAGAACAAAAACACAAAAAGTAAAACAATCATAGTCCAAATTAGGTTCCCCTAATGTCTTTTCAATCCCCTCCTTTAGTTTACAGGACTGTAATCTGTAAACCCTCCGCAAGGGTTTGATTCTCATCTAAATTACTTAATCATATAATATTGGAAAGACCACATAAAATGACAAAGAAAATTATGGATGAATTAATGAGGAAAAGAGAACAAAGATTGAAAATTTCAGAAAGAAGTCATTTGAGGCAGCCATTTTGAAGATAGTTAACAGTGAAGAATATGATTAACAATACTTTGAATAGCTGCGTAGTCCAGCACTGAGCATGAAGTAACGCACCCCACCCCCCAAAAAAAGTCCTCAAGACAGAGAAACAGGAAATAAACTAAGCATTATTCAGAGAGAGGAGTCACACCACCAAATAACATGTCCCGATCCAGTCTCACGCATAACCCGAATAATTCATCCCCGATTGGCCAGAACTAACTAATAACTAATCCAGGAAATGTTAAGAATCCAGATACTAAGACAACTCATTTTGCAAATATATCACAGAAAAGGCAGATCGAACTCTCATGAAGCCGTATGCAGCAACTAACCCATTTGCTTGCAGCAGCAACCCAGAAATAAGATTAACAGCTAATTATAAACAGCACACAGTCGAGGAAAACAAAAATCCAACTCTAGGCTTCCATTTCTTCATATATACACCAGACTATGATCGTTTTCAAATCCAAAAACATCACGATCGGTGACATGCGAATACGAGTCCAGAAAATTAACATTGCAAAAGACAACTAAACAAACTAAAAGAACACAAAATACTTAAAAAGAAAAAGAAAAAAAAACAAAAAACCTTTTTATGCTTTGCGTTGAGCTCTTTAGAAACGTTGGCCTTCCCGTTCATGGTGACCGTCTAAACAACAAAAACCAAAAACAATGAAGAAGAAAAGACAAGTAAATAAACAGAAGCGAGGGAGAGAGGAAGATGAAGATCGAAGGTCAAATTGGTCTTTTTCGCAGCGATTCTCTCTCCTCTCCCTGACTCGTCTTCTCTCTGATAATACGCCCACCCAAAAGAAAGAACGAAAAGAGTGTCCGCGATGAAGACACCCTTCTTGACTTGGATATCGATTATATGTGCGTGGCCTTTTCTTTTAATTTTTTCTAAATGCATTAATAGTAATTAAATATTTAAATTGATAGATAGATGTGACATAACGCGTCCAAAAATGATTCATCCTATTATGATTTATCAATAATGTAAGCAATGAATTTTATGTTTTATGTTCACTGCCAGAAGGAATTGAAAAATTGCTCGCAAATACGTATTTGCAGAATTAATTATCTGATGACATCTAGATTCAAGTACTGATATTTTTTGTATATGAAATTCTTCAAAGTAAATAATTTTTTATGGAAAAATATAGGTATCATTGAGAAATTAATTCTCACATAGATATTTATGAACAATATTTTTTTCAAAACGAAATTTATGCTGCTTTTGTTTTTAAAAAATTTAAATGAGTTGGATTGAATTCACTTGTCCTAAGACTCAGAATGAATCAAACTATATATTATCAACTAATTATTGGTAAGTTTGTATTTTATATGTTAATAGTTTATAGACGATAGATCTGTATTTTAAATGATCTAATATTTAAAAGTTATATTGAAATTCAACGAATTATTATAATGGTTAAAAAGATTCACTTAAAACTTTTTAGTGATGAAGTTTTTTTTGTTTTAAACTAGAATCACATGATAACTTTCCATTTAATGAACCCCCATCTTCTTCCAGGGAGGTGGTAGATTATAAGAAGAGTCCCTAGAGCATAGACATCTTTTTGTTAGATGTAATCCTACTCCTAACATGTATCCTTCCGGTACTTAATATAGAATATAATTGTTGAGTTAATTTTAATCTTAAATATGAGATTTATTTTTCATATTTATCAATTTTTTCTAAATTACCCATATAGATACTTCTTCAATTATAATCAAATATAAGAGAGAGGGGGTATTAAAGAAGATGATTAAGATGTTTAAGAAAAACAAGTCATATTTCTTATAATTGACTAACTTACTTAACTTTATTAATCTAATCAAATTAGTTAAATAGATCTTATATTAAGAACCGGAAGAATAGTAATTAAGTTTGACCATGTCTGGCCAAAAAATGCATAAAAACCATAAAAGGTGCGTACAAATCCAACCTCGATCCCTTATTAACGTCATAAAGACATTAGCAAACGTGTAAAAAAAATCAGTTGTTCAAACAAACGCATTTTAAAATATGACAAACGCCAGTTTTAGGGAATTAAAACCTTGACAACTAACAGCTATAATTTAAGGTTTATATACGATATATAGGATCACAGCAATTTTTAATATTAAAATGTTTTTAAATAAAAGGAGAATATTCTGTTTTCTGGTAAAGCCATATTAAAAAGGGAGAAAGTAATTAAAATATAGAAAAAAGCAAATAACAAATGTTGGTGTTACCCGAAGAAACTTTCACCACTTAAACATAAGATTTTAAGTTTGAGTCCGTGCGAATAAAATAACATTTTTAAAAGATTTATCCCTAATTGAATACGATAATATTCAAATATTATAATATTATCCAATCATATAAAAAAAATACAAAAGAAAAGCTATTATCATTGGCGAATTATAGTTAGTATTTTTTTAATGTCACGGACATAATTGAGGTCGTTTGAGGGCGGGAAGCGACAGGTTCTTTGCTTTTTAGGTGGGTTAATAATATTAAAAAATATTTCTTATTCTACTTTTATTTCCGTTTAGGGATAACATATATTACTCCGTTATTTTTTTTTTTGAGCAAAAATATATTACTCCGTTATTGATGCATCGCTATCCTAGCATGAGTTGTTGCTTAAAGGATTGGATTGCTAATGGTCTACATATATTAAAAGAATTCGAAAAATTATTGAAAATTTTATTACTGGTATTATGAAATTTATTGTCTAAATCAAAAAATACATAATTTTTAAATGGATGCAACTCGTTTTCAATGAGTGACGTATATAGCTTTTTTTAGCTACGGTATATCTTTGGACAGGTTTATATAATTAAAGATAAGTTATACATAGTTAAAAAAGAGCCGCACTTGTTGAAAATAGGTTGCATTTAAATTCTTATTGTAGACATGATAATAAATTTTAGAGTACGATGTTTTTCAGCAATTTTCCTACCAAAAATTATATTACATCATACAATTGCAGAAAATGGGTTTTCGTGGTGACGGTGAAATTTGTTCAAGCTAAGGGAGAGTGATTTAGTCATTCAGTGGTGTTTTGATCATTCTCAAAAAAAAAAAAATCACTTTAATATTTCACAAGATAATTTTATTTTCACGTACCAAGGCAAAATCACTAAATAAGTTAAATGAATTGGATATATCTACATAAGCAGGTACTAGCTCGTGTCATTATACTACTTTCATTTTTTAACAGGGTAGAGATGCACTTAGCACTCCAAACTATCTTTGGAGGTGCAATTAGCACCCTAAAGTATTTAAGAATGCAATTTTGCCTCTCAACTATTTAAATTGGCACAATTTCACCCTTAGACTAACAGATATGTTAACTATTGTTTCCTCATTTCCATGTATGCATTAAAAATGCCATGTAAGTATTTGTACAGCGACAGTGAGCAGAGTACGAACTGTAGAATTCTTCCATGTTGTTTCATTGAGTATTTCGGCAAAATATATACAAGGGAATAATAGAATCTGATTGAGATACAAGGGATCATAATGAGGAG
>NW_021635928.1:0-90956 GCF_004799145.2 Neltuma alba | reverse complement strand
TAGTCGTGTAAATGTATCATATTATAAATATCCATTTAATTACCTACATGCACATCTCATTTATTTATTTGCTTAAATTCAGTATACTCACATCGTCACTCCTATGAAAATGACAAGAACAATATTTTCTTCACAGGATCCAGTGATTGGAGGTAGCTTACTTTTGACATACACAACTGGTTATGTTTCTCCTTTACTTAGCTGCTTCTTTCGCTGGGGCATTACAGGTTCGTATATGATATTCTGGTTTATAAAATAGTCTTAGGTGGCATTTTGTCTGAGAGCATTCTTATATTCAAGTACTTCGAAAACTATTTGCATAAAACTAGCGCAAGAGAAATGTGTAAAAATTAAATACTTCAACATACGCAAGTATGCAACCCAGAAACCTTCGCATTGTTAGATCCGGTGCTTAAATACTTGGTAAATACCAAGTCTTTAAGTGCTTGGAAAGTCAAAATATCTGTGTACAAAACAACACTTTAAGATCTGTTAGACCAGGATATGCTGTTGAAAACTGAATTTCTTATCCAAATGTGGATTGGCAGAGCCTGCTTTCATTTCGCAAGTTCTCAGCATGGATCAATCCTATGAGGTAATATTTAAACTTCGAGGGTCAGAAGAGGGAGAGAACTCATCATTTTTTCGGAACACTTTTATCATTAGGCTATTACAGTCATTGTCTCACACCTACTCTACTACTTTTGTTGTTTCTGATGCGCATTTCAATTCTCTTGTTCCACAGTGGAGCACTTCTGTTAGGAGGTGGTCTGTACACTTTCATGGATAGGGTATTCCCAACAACAATGGTGATGTAGAATAAGGAGGAATAAACATCTCTTAGGTCGTAAGTTCTCAATGGATTTGGATTGTCTAGAATTAAAAATTTACAGGGTCTTTAAAATAACAGAGAGAGAAAAGAAGAAAAGAATTGGTTTTAAAAAAAATGAAAGTAAAAAAAAAAAAAGAGAAGTATCCCTAGTCTATACTTTCTCTGTAACTCTCTTATTTAAACACACATCAGCTTAGGATTCTGATACTGTGTTCTTTTACACGAACGATTCAATGTATATTTGTTCCACATATTCAATATATAGAAGTACACGGGACGGATTAATGTCACATCCTCTTGATCTTTCACCAGGCCATCCTAGCGATTATCCCCCCCCCCCCCCAAAAAAAAAAGTTGAGATTTACTTCATATTGTATGTCACTCAAATTTCAATTCTTAAATTCCTTGGACAATTTATATTCAATTGAAAGTTTAGTAGAAAAGAAAGAAAGCTTAGGTGTATCTCTTCATATTTGCGAAGCTATATGTTGTTGTGTGAATTGACAGGGACTAAAGATGCTGGATCTCTATAAAGATGGTGCCCTATCAACACCACGTCTAATGTTTTTTTGAACTCTGATGCCCCTGTTTCATAAAAGGGTCTTAGAAAGTCTGGCCAATATTATCTTCCATCAATAACTATCACAAAAAGTCTCAAATCATATTGACAAACTGTTAAGTCTGTTGACTATTCTATTCCATGTTGATAAAAGAAGAGTATACCATTGTCAGTAAAATTGCGAATTAACTTACCTGTGCTGTGCATCACACAGGTGCAAGGACTAGTTAATATAAAATACAAGTTATAGAAAGTTCTAAATTTATAAATAATGCAATTTATTTTTCCATTCCTGTACAATAGGCCTAATAATATCTGGTTATCTGGGAATAGAAGACTCATTAAATGAGTGTTAAATTGTGTAAATTTAGCTGGTAGATTTTCAAGTTGCGTTTTCAGTAATTTTACCAAAGTATATGGAAGAGCTCAATGTTCAATTATATGGTGTGGCTGTGCAAGCCTCATTGGGACCACTACTCATGTGTGATAACGGATAAGACAGCATTAACGATATTTTGGCCTGAAATTTATGAAGATATTGAGGATAGTTTTTCATGTGGTGCTGAATTGGTTTCCAGATTTAAAGTTCCCACTAGTCCAACTAGGTCTGCTAGCCGCAATAGAAAGTAGGTTTACTGTGAAACAAAGTAGGCATACTTTTTCACTTGAAAAGGGCAAGAGATAACTATGAGGTAATGCGGCTTCGTTATTGTGAGTTCGGCCTATTCTTGTCCAGTAACCATTCTGAGGGAAGTATGACGTATGGCCAAAGGGGAAATTATTGCTATTAGGCAACTACGCTTCGCTTCTCCAAGTCTCATTTAGATGAGAAAAATGGTTCTCATGACGCCCCCAAAAATTGCTCGAGAAAAACAAATAAAAATTAAATTCACACATGCCCCTCTCTTTTTTATTTTTTTATTTTCTTGTGGTTTTTACAATTGGTTAAGGTTTATCAGCACCCAAAGTATTTTTTAGATGCGTTTAGTATTCTGTAGTATTTTTTTTGCCTTAGTGTTGGATCCACCAAAAATATATCTTTGGGTGCTAGGCATATCTAAAAAAATATCTTAAAGTGTTGGATGTATCAAAAAATACTTTACGGTGCTGGATAAACTTAAAAAAAAAAAAATTTGATAATATTGGATACACTACAAAATAAAAAATATTTGAAGATGTTGAATACACCTTAATTTTTTTTAATATTTAATATAATTAAATACATGCACATTAACATGCCAGCATCAGTCTTGCATTCAGAACTTTATCCAGACATGTTATTAGTTAAGTAGCTGTCTGTCAATTTTTTATATTGATGAAGAAAGGAAAACATGAAGTAATAGACAGCGTAATGAACCAAAAGATAATGTTTTCTGAATTTTAATATTTCATTTTCCTTCCCTGAGAAAACCTGAGAAAACCAATGTTCCAAAACAAATGACCTCGTCCATCAACTAGAGCATTGAAACCCAATGTGAGAGAAATAAACCCTAATTTTCCAATAATAATCTACCAAAATGGTAGCTTCTTCATTTGGGAAAATAACAAAATCAAAGAGGCATGAGAAAAGGCACGACTTCGTATTTCTTGATAACGAGACCATTGGAAACACATCATAACGGTAAATCGATCATTTCGCAGTACTGCCTCTCTGTAAACTCTTTTTTCCCAATAATAACCTACCAAAATGGTAGCTTCTTCACTTGGGAAAATAACAAAATCAAAGAGTCACAAGACAAGGCGCGACTTCTTTTGTTTCTTTTTCGGATAAAAAGACGATCGGAAAAACATCACAACGGTAACGTCTCAACGGGCCCCACTATTGATCATTTCGCGGTACTGCCTCAACGATTCCTGCCTCTGTAACCTCATCTCCTCGTTGAACTTCCTGATGAAAGCCTCTACTCGTCGATTCAACTCGTCCTGACTCAGCGACGGTTCTTTCCTCATCTTCGCGGATCCCGGCGACGAACTCGCCGATGAGTTATTCTCCTTGTAGGCTCGGCTTTGCTCGCTGAACGTCTCCGACTTCTTCATCAGTTTCGAATTCGGAGGGGTACACCCGTTTCGGTCCCTTAGCGGCGTATCGTTACGGTGGTGGTTTGAGTCCCACGTGTCGGACTTCTTCAGGTGCCTGGTTAACGGCATAGCACGTCCCTCCGTCATCGTCCTCCACGTACTCTCCAGCGTGTCCTGCCGCTTCCGCCTCGCCACTCCCAACGCCGCTTTCCCACCTGGACCACGTTTCAAGGTTGCCGTTATTTCTTTTGCACAATGTTACCGTTATTTTTATTGCCCCTAAAAAAAAAAAATTCGGACCGTTGTGTGTGTGTGTTTTTTTTTTAATTTCAAATTTCAAAAACCTGTATTCTATTCCTGTTAAATGTACTTGTACGTCATTATTTGGAACTTAATATGAAGAATTATTTTCCTGTATGTTATACGATTTTTTTAAAAAAAATTTTCTACTCCAGATCTCAAAAGTAAATGGCGACAGAGAAAGAGCTACCTTGGGGACTAGCCTTGGCAGCCTTCCGGTGGCCAAACCTAGCGGAAACTGGCGATCTATCGTCGTCACTAAGAGACGAGAAAGCCAACAAGTCCCTGCTCTGCATGCTTGTCATTACAGAGCTCGGCGCGTGAACGGAATCTTCGTTCGCGATTTCTTCATTTATGATCTTCGTCTTCTCCCCATTCGAAATCCTTTCCTGCTGAACCTCGGGAGCCATCTCCTGTACTTTCCAATCGTGAACGTAACCTTCCGAAATGACGCAGCTGAAGGCAGCGTAGTCGGTCCGTAAATCGCTGGAGATCATGTCCGCCTTAGAAACCGCTTCGTTGCCCACGTTGTAGACGGCATACTCCGGACGTATCTCGCCGGCCATTTTGACTTGATCGGTTGGAAGAACGACCGGTGGATCTGTCGAGCGAGCTTGATCATCGAGCTTGTGATTCATGAACTTGGAAGAGGCGGCGATACTGATGATTATGCAGTTGACGAGAATGTATAGGTAAGGAGGCCTTAACCATGTGAGGAAGAAGCTCCAAATGTTAGGAACATCGGAGACGATGAAATCCGAGACCAGAGGAACAGAGAACTTCAAAGTCACGGCCAAGGACATAACGCCAGTGGAGAATAGCACCACCTTGAGGGAGAGGACCCAGTTCGAGAAAGAAGCCATTGGTAACGGTTTTTTTTTCTTGGCGAGTTTACAGTTGTTTCTCCGGTGGCTTCAGTACTACTAGATGGCAGAATTTATGGGAGCATTGAGGGAGAAATGGAAATTTGGAAATGGAAGTGAAAGAGTGGGGCAAAAATATATAGGGGGGAAATAAAGCGATGGGAACAGAACGGTGCGTTTTATCAGGAGCGTTTGATAAGGACGCTTAAGCTATTCATTTTCGAAAATCGTGCAGCATGTGGGGCTCGGCATTATTCTCTTCTGGTGGGGATTGAACCTTTTGGTACGGTCTCGTTCGAGGACTACTGTTTTTTCCCCCTCTTTTTACTGGAAAGTGGGAGCAGTTTTTTTTTTTTTTTTGGACCGGAAAAAAGTGGGTGCAGTTGGAAGAGGATCAGATGTATATTTGCTATCACTGAACTAAATATTGTAAATTAATTTGTGATTTACATAGTATTTTAAAACATTTTTTTAGTGTAAGTTTTTCCTGAAAATATTTTTCCAAGAACTTTAAAATTACGGATACTGAGTGTTATTAAAAAAATAATTTATATGTACAAAAAATAACTTTCAGATGCTATTATTATTAAAAAAATATTTTGTAGTATTAGATAAATTAAAAAATTAATTTAACTAAAAAATCTTTTACAGGATACAAATTGAAACAAGCTATCAACCACTACTTCTTAACTTGGAATGGAGGATTAAAGATATAAAAATTTTCTTTTGAAGTTATCAGCTAGCTTAGCTAGTTGGTCAGTAAAAAGATTTAAATTCTATGTAAAAGAGGGGGCAAAGACAGCTAGCTGCCAATCTTCTTGAACAAGATCAGCAAACGGGTGGTTAATATCACACTCAGCCTTTTGTAACATGGCTTATGGCTTCAGCACTATCCATAAATGCCTCAGTGCTTCTTAATTCTTAAGCCCTTAGACCAGCAAAAAGTAAGACCATGAGTAAGCTAATAATTTCAGTTATGGTGGAAGGAACAGAAGAAATTTTGCAGCTACACCTACTGACGCAGTAACCTGTTGCCTCTCACATTCACAATTCTAAATACTGCATTTATAAAATAGTAATATATTTAAACTTCTGAAGTATTCATATAATCTTAACCTTCCATTTGATTATTGAACATTCACCTCGTACTTAAAATCTGTTTGATTGCCACAGTTTTGGATGGATTGCATCAGAAGTATCACACAGGAAATTTTATTAGATATTCAAGTTCCAAGTTATTCGAGGGGCAAAAAGAATTCATTGGCCAAAAAGAAAAATGCAATTGAATTGAATCATGCTTCAACTTTTACATGGAAATATTAGAATGAAAAAGTTATGCTCACTCAAGCCTACCAATATTCAAATCTAATCCTATAAAACCAACATTATATTATTATTATATTAAAAATAATTTAGTAAACACCTGAACAAATAATCAATATACTAATTTCATTATTGTGAATACACATTCTACAAAATAAGCGACCACTCGACACGACAGGAAAAAAAAAACTGAACTATTCTCTATGAAGCGAAAGCATTCTACAAATGGCTCCCCAAGCTCAACAGAATCTGGAGGAAAAGAAAGAACTGCACTTTCATTTGATTTAAACTAATTCTATACGATATATGACATAGTTGAAGGTGTCAAGCAAAAGCCTAATCACTGTTTGGCAAACATCCCTTGCGTTAAAGAGGAGAAGTCATAGTCCTTTGGCGCCTGTGAGGAGGTTGATGGCGACATTGAAGCTGCTGGCGGAGCTTTACTCGCTCCCATCGTCGTGACACCATTAACGGGTCTAGCCTGTCCCATTGTATAGAAACTGAAAAAGATCAAAAGAAAAAGGCAAGTTGGTCAGCATAGGATCTGAATTGGGAATAGTAAAAAGTTATGTATTGGCTTGAAAATCACAAGGGAAGTCTTCAGTGAATTTTTTCCTTTTGGTGACAGAGTCTTCAGTAAATTTTAATGTAAAGGGAGGTAACCAGAATAGATGAACAAAGATCGGATGTTATATCTTTTCTAACCTATAGTCCTATTAAATCCATGGCAAGAGAATGTCCGATTGGCTATCTTTTGGAGGATGGAGTGTTTTCCAGTTCAAAATCATATTCAAAGCAGTGTAGGGACCAGCAACACTATCAGTTGACATGGTTTAAAATTTCTTCAATAATGCTAATGCAACAGCCTCAAATATAAAGAGGATACAAATGATAACAAGGTGCTGCATGAAGTCTTTATGACAGGAAACAAAACCCCTAAATAGCCTTTTTTTTTTTTTTAAGTTTTTTTACAGCAATCAGCAAGCAACGAGCATTTATTGAATTTTTGAAACTATAATGCCTTCTAGTCAGTAATAATCAGATCAGAGTAATTCTGAATTCTAAAAATATCATGTACCATCCAATCCAAGTCAAATTCTTATGAGTGAGGCAAACTCCAACTCACATGGCTAAAAGTAAACTAAGCAGTAACATACCTAGATGTTGAATACTGCACAGAATTCAACGCAGGATTTGCTGGAGTCGTGCTCCTAGTCTAGTTCAGAAAAGAGATATTTAGTTTCTGAATAGATAAGAATGAGCTAGTAATCGATTATTTCATACTTCCTTGTGTCAGTACCTGCATCAGTTTCTGCAGCTCTCCCTGACCAGCCATTGGCAATACTCCGGGAATTGGGTAACCGGCAGTGGGCCAACTTGGGACAGGAATATTGGATCCATTCAGTCCGGGTTGTTGCATACTACCAGGATACTTGGGGTTCCCACCAGCAGAGTTGGCTGAAGCAGCCATTAGAAGGGACTGTTGCTGTGCAAGCATGGCAAGCTGTTGCTGGTGCGCAGAAAATGGAGAGACCATGTTGGACTGCAGATAATCAATTCAACATGTCAGACAAAATCATACCCACAACAAATTTCATAGATGCTGACAGCAAAAATTCATTAATGTGACAAGACTACTAGAGATAAAATACGACAATAATGGAAAAATTACCTAACAATAACAGATATCCTACATTCTTTGCTTAGGCTAAAAATACACAGTTAGCAAAGAAGCACCATAAGTAGTAAGATTAGGATTATTTAGTGGCTTGTTAAAATGCGCTGCATACCTTTTCAAAGAGGCTCATGATATCATTCTTCAAATCTTTCGGAGGTTTTTCTGGAACTAAAGGAGTCACTGAAGGTGAGTCCTTAAATAGATCCTCAATTCCAGAATTAGACTTGGGAGTGCTCTCCACTGCTTTTGTGGAACCAGTCTTCCCAGTTGTCGATGCTTCTGCAGCGGCTGAAACAATTATAGTAAGCATAAATTGCCTCAGCACAAAATAAGAAATGGTCTCTCCAACGCATAAAGGGTCATTCAAACAAAATATTTCATAATCACCAGAAGAATTTGAGACACCAGATTTTACTATTCTTTGAAATAGTATTTTTTTTTTTGGTTTTTTTTTTTTTTTTGGGGAGGGGGGGGCAAGGTAATGACATACACTGAAAACCTTCCCAGTTACTATCGCCAGTAGTAGTACCAGCTTCCTCTGTGCCATTTTCACTAGGGCCATCCATGGATAACAAGTTGAAAAGGTCTGTAGCATAGTCAACTTTTGGAGGGGTATTCTGAGCCACATCAGCAGCTTGTTTTGTTGATTCAGCTTGCAGTTTTGGAGCCACAGGTTCCACTTTCTCTACATGCTGAGGTTTTGCAGGAGTTACCTGTTCGCAGATTAGTTCTTTTAAGCAACTACAGTATTTATGGTTTTAAATATGAATGAAATGTTAAAAGCTCATGTTTAGTTGACCAATATTATCTTCAACAACTATCATAAAAAGTCCCCGCCAAAAGAAATTTCCTAGAGGAAATCTCCATGTTACTTTTAAACTTGTAAACTTCAGATTCTGAAGCCCTGAAAAGGAAAGACTTATCTTTTTCACATCAGGTGTAAATAATGGTGGAAAAAGCTCCCATAGATACACGGTGTACACAACTTTAGTGACAAGAAAGTGTTAAAGATATCATTCAATGAGTAGTTAGCATCACTTCGGCCATCCTATTTTCGCTCCTTGTTTTCTTCTCCAATAATTCCTATGGGAACCCCTACCACACTAAAAGCCTAATTTTACATGCACAAAACCCAAATGAAGTTCCTTAGATGTGCGTCATTAGGTTCAACACTAGATGTAACATGGGCAAGATTTTCATGTTTATTTTTTAAAGAAAGACCAAACCATATGGAATGCAACATAAGAAAAGGTAAAAAACCAAAGTGGAAAGTAAACTAACATATACAACAACAACGATTTATACAAATGGACAATATACCTGTTCAGGTGCTTTTGGAGGAGCAGGAACATTATTCCTTGTTGCAGGAACCGTATTTGTTGCCTGAATTTTCTTCCTTTCATGAAAAGTGTTCTCAGGAGCAATTGTATAACCATGCCCACTTCTTTCTGCAGGCCTCTGCCAATTTGAAGAAGCCCTGTCGTCCTGCTGCCTAGAAGGTGATTTTAGTTTTCCATCCCTCGGAATCCATCTCTTCTCTTCATATCTTTAAAAGCATGCATTGAGTAAAACAAAAGGAAAGTCATCTTCGCTGGGTATAAAACAAGACAAATATACTTCAAACAATAATAATATAACCCAAGGTGTTTAACTTCAGAATCAGACATACTTTGCACGAATAAAATTCTCTATTCCAACTCTATCATAATTTGGGGGTAGTTCTGCTTCCCAGTAAGAATTAGCTTTTTCATTTCCCATGGCTATATTTACACAGCAAGGAAATAAAATATAATCAGAAACTTATATAATTAAAGCAAAGTAACGAAATTACAAATCACAAGCTTATTCATGACCAATCAGATTTCCATACATTGAATGAATGCAACCTGCTCTGGAAGCCAGGTATCCAAAGTTGCAGACCGAACCTGCAGGAATAGCCACTACATAAATAACTGATATAATATCCATATTAGCAAGGCAATTTAACTGAGAGTAACTTTTAGGACTGAAAATTGTGTAAAATGGAATCAGATAGAGCAGTCAATCCCACCTCAAATTTAGTCCACATTAGTATTGATATTTCATTTTAAATGGTAATATTATTAAACAATTTGCAGCGTGACTAGTAGAAGCCCAGGTAGTATGGAATACTGCTCAATGGGGAACTTAAATAGGGTGGCTCTCCCCCATCAAGAACTAGCATTTGGACGAGGGTTCACGACCCACTTGGGCGGCTACCATTTGGTATCGCAGCCAATGGTTTGTAGTTGAGTAAAGGCAACCTGCAGAAAGTTCTAACTGGCAAAAGGCCAAATGAAGTTTTCTAGAGCACAGTCATCAGGATGTCATGTGTGTTTGGCAGGCGTTTTGAACCCCCCCCCCCAAACGCATTTTACTTTTTTTGATAAGCTGGGAAACGCATTTTACTTTAGTAAAATGTGATTTTATTTCTATTTTTATTTTTCATCCCAAACGCACCTGTCAACTTTCTAAGGATGACCACTTAAGAGACCAAGATAGTATGAGATGTTTATGTCCTATAACAGCTGCCCAATGTAGTACTCAAGCAAGGTGATACTCCCACCTCAATAGCTAACTTTTTATGGGAGGTTTCTCAATGAATTTAGGTGCTTATCATTGAAACCGAGAAAGGAATATTGCAGATTTTCAAAGTAAACATTAACCTCCACAAACCCTTACAGATCAAAGCTATAAGTATTAATGAAGGCCCATTCTTACTGGATATCTAGCAATAAATTGAGGAATGAATGCCCCAACAATAGCATTACCACAGAAAGAACGGACATATAGATGTTGCACACATAAATACATACAAATACTATATATACAGACTGAAAATCAAGACTACTTACTAACATCAATGTTACAATACCCTGCATAGAAACCTATATGTTTTTGGATATTGAGTGTCCGAAATAAGTATAAAATTCTAATTGCCGATCAGTAAGAGTTATACAGTCCAAGCAGTCAAGTCTACTACCAACATTACAATTTGCCGCGACACATGCAGGGCTTAGACAGTAAGCTCCTAGCATGTTGTCCGCATACTACTTTTGAAAATCCTATTTCAATGAGTCTCCATAACAATATACTTTTATGATATCATACAAACTGGGGCATCATTATACACAACATACCTTTGAAATATGTACCCCAAGACTTCGATGTATTCCTGAACACTGCATGCAGATAAAGATGCCTAGGTTCACACTAGCCCACCTTGGACCTCTGGAAATCAAGTTTTCATTGCAAATTGAGTGAAGATTTCAGAACCAATATAAAATATACTGCAAATGCTCGGTAAAGACAGTCCACTTTGATAAACCAATTAGTATCTCTTCCTCAGTTTTCCTATTATCAAAAGAGATCCGTATCAAATCATCATTCCAAACCAGATACATACTTAGCTTTGCAGTCAGCACATTCCCTATTTTCTGGCAGTTTAAGAAGTCCTTCCAATATCTGCATATATCAGCAAGAAGAAACGGGGAAATGTAATCAAAAGAGACAAGAATAAAAGAGAAAATAAAAAAGTTGTAAATGCAACCATGTTCAGCAGAAGAAAAGCTTTCGATTAAAGTTCATATGTAGAAAATAAAAATAAAGGATCTTGAATATCATTTACACACACATACTATGAAGATTTTAGACACTTTCAGCTGGAGAACTCTCTTTCAATTAATGGACATGAAACCAAGTGCGTAAACATCTGACATAAGAATTAAGTCTTTAACAATTCAATCTCTTCAGAACAAAAACACAAAAAGTAAAACAATCATAGTCCAAATTAGGTTCCCCTAATGTCTTTTCAATCCCCTCCTTTAGTTTACAGGACTGTAATCTGTAAACCCTCCGCAAGGGTTTGATTCTCATCTAAATTACTTAATCATATAATATTGGAAAGACCACATAAAATGACAAAGAAAATTATGGATGAATTAATGAGGAAAAGAGAACAAAGATTGAAAATTTCAGAAAGAAGTCATTTGAGGCAGCCATTTTGAAGATAGTTAACAGTGAAGAATATGATTAACAATACTTTGAATAGCTGCGTAGTCCAGCACTGAGCATGAAGTAACGCACCCCCACCCCCCAAAAAAAGTCCTCAAGACAGAGAAACAGGAAATAAACTAAGCATTATTCAGAGAGAGGAGTCACAACACCAAATAACATGTCCCGATCCAGTCTCACGCATAACCCGAATAATTCATCCCCGATTGGCCAGAACTAACTAATAACTAATCCAGGAAATGTTAAGAATCCAGATACTAAGACAACTCATTTTGCAAATATATCACAGAAAAGGCAGATCGAACTCTCATGAAGCCGTATGCAGCAACTAACCCATTTGCTTGCAGCAGCAACCCAGAAATAAGATTAACAGCTAATTATAAACAGCACACAGTCGAGGAAAACAAAAATCCAACTCTAGGCTTCCATTTCTTCATATATACACCAGACTATGATCGTTTTCAAATCCAAAAACATCACGATCGGTGACATGCGAATACGAGTCCAGAAAATTAACATTGCAAAAGACAACTAAACAAACTAAAAGAACACAAAATACGTAAAAAGAAAAAGAAAAACAAAACAAAAAACCTTTTTATGCTTTGCGTTGAGCTCTTTAGAAACGTTGGCCTTCCCGTTCATGGTGACCGTCTAAACAACAAAAACCAAAAACAATGAAGAAGAAAAGACAAGTAAATAAACAGAAGCGAGGGAGAGAGGAAGATGAAGATCGAAGGTCAAATTGGTCTTTTTCGCAGCGATTCTCTCTCCTCTCCCTGACTCGTCTTCTCTCTGATAATACGCCCACCCAAAAGAAAGAACGAAAAGAGTGTCCGCGATGAAGACACCCTTCTTGACTTGGATATCGATTATATGTGCGTGGCCTTTTCTTTTAATTTTTTCTAAATGCATTAATAGTAATTAAATATTTAAATTGATAGATAGATGTGACATAACGCGTCCAAAAATGATTCATCCTATTATGATTTATCAATAATGTAAGCAATGAATTTTATGTTTTATGTTCACTGCCAGAAGGAATTGAAAAATTGCTCGCAAATACGTATTTGCAGAATTAATTATCTGATGACATCTAGATTCAAGTACTGATATTTTTTGTATATGAAATTCTTCAAAGTAAATAATTTTTTTATGGAAAAATATAGGTATCATTGAGAAATTAATTCTCACATAGATATTTATGAACAATATTTTTTTCAAAACGAAATTTATGCTGCTTTTGTTTTTAAAAAATTTAAATGAGTTGGATTGAATTCACTTGTCCTAAGACTCAGAATGAATCAAACTATATATTATCAACTAATTATTGGTAAGTTTGTATTTTATATGTTAATAGTTTATAGACGATAGATCTGTATTTTAAATGATCTAATATTTAAAAGTTATATTGAAATTCAACGAATTATTATAATGGTTAAAAAGATTCACTTAAAACTTTTTAGTGATGAAGTTTTTTTTGTTTTAAACTAGAATCACATGATAACTTTCCATTTAATGAACCCCCATCTTCTTCCAGGGAGGTGGTAGATTATAAGAAGAGTCCCTAGAGCATAGACATCTTTTTGTTAGATGTAATCCTACTCCTAACATGTATCCTTCCGGTACTTAATATAGAATATAATTGTTGAGTTAATTTTAATCTTAAATATGATATTTATTTTTCATATTTATCAATTTTTTCTAAATTACCCATATAGATACTTCTTCAATTATAATCAAATATAAGAGAGAGGGGGTATTAAAGAAGATGATTAAGATGTTTCAAGAAAAACAAGTCATATTTCTTATAATTGACTAACTTACTTAACTTTATTAATCTAATCAAATTAGTTAAATAGATCTTATATTAAGAACCGGAAGAATAGTAATTAAGTTTGACCATGTCTGGCCAAAAAATGCATAAAAACCATAAAAGGTGCGTACAAATCCAACCTCGATCCCTTATTAACGTCATAAAGACATTAGCAAACGTGTAAAAAAAATCAGTTGTTCAAACAAACGCATTTTAAAATATGACAAACGCCAGTTTTAGGGAATTAAAACCTTGACAACTAACAGCTATAATTTAAGGTTTATATACGATATATAGGATCACAGCAATTTTTAATATTAAAATGTTTTTAAATAAAAGGAGAATATTCTGTTTTCTGGTAAAGCCATATTAAAAAGGGAGAAAGTAATTAAAATATAGAAAAAAGCAAATAACAAATGTTGGTGTTACCCGAAGAAACTTTCACCACTTAAACATAAGATTTTAAGTTTGAGTCCGTGCGAATAAAATAACATTTTTAAAAGATTTATCCCTAATTGAATACGATAATATTCAAATATTATAATATTATCCAATCATATAAAAAAAATACAAAAGAAAAGCTATTATCATTGGCGAATTATAGTTAGTATTTTTTTAATGTCACGGACATAATTGAGGTCGTTTGAGGGCGGGAAGCGACAGGTTCTTTGCTTTTTAGGTGGGTTAATAATATTAAAAAATATTTCTTATTCTACTTTTATTTCCGTTTAGGGATAACATATATTACTCCGTTATTTTTTTTTTTGAGCAAAAATATATTACTCCGTTATTGATGCATCGCTATCCTAGCATGAGTTGTTGCTTAAAGGATTGGATTGCTAATGGTCTACATATATTAAAAGAATTCGAAAAATTATTGAAAATTTTATTACTGGTATTATGAAATTTATTGTCTAAATCAAAAAATACATAATTTTTAAATGGATGCAACTCGTTTTCAATGAGTGACGTATATAGCTTTTTTTAGCTACGGTATATCTTTGGACAGGTTATATATAATTAAAGATAAGTTATACATAGTTAAAAAAGAGCCGCACTTGTTGAAAATAGGTTGCATTTAAATTCTTATTGTAGACATGATAATAAATTTTAGAGTACGATGTTTTTCAGCAATTTTTCCTACCAAAAATTATATTACATCATACAATTGCAGAAAATGGGTTTTCGTGGTGACGGTGAAATTTGTTCAAGCTAAGGGAGAGTGATTTAGTCATTCAGTGGTGTTTTGATCATTCTCAAAAAAAAAAAAAATCACTTTAATATTTCACAAGATAATTTTATTTTCACGTACCAAGGCAAAATCACTAAAATAAGTTAAATGAATTGGATATATCTACATAAGCAGGTACTAGCTCGTGTCATTAATACTACTTTCATTTTTTAACAGGGTAGAGATGCACTTAGCACTCCAAACTATCTTTGGAGGTGCAATTAGCACCCTAAAGTATTTAAGAATGCAATTTTGCCTCTCAACTATTTAAATTGGCACAATTTCACCCTTAGACTAACAGATATGTTAACTATTGTTTCCTCATTTCCATGTATGCATTAAAAATGCCATGTAAGTATTTGTACAGCGACAGTGAGCAGAGTACGAACTGTAGAATTCTTCCATGTTGTTTCATTGAGTATTTCGGCAAAATATATACAAGGGAATAATAGAATCTGATTGAGATACAAGGGATCATAATGAGGAGAAAATCAAATAAAATCAGATAACAAATAAATCTCCTAATATTTACAATTAATTCCTATAATTTCTCCTACAAATCAGCAGCTATTATCTACACTCCCCCTCAAGTTGGAGCATAGATGTTGATCATGTCCAACTTGCCAATGAAATATTCGAACTTTTCTCAGGCTAGGCCTTTTGTAAGGACATCTGCAGTCTGTTCCTTAGAAGGTAAGTATCTGAGATCAATTATCCCACTGTCAATCTTTTCTCTTATGAAGTATTCATCTATCTCAATATGTTTCGTTTGATCGTGTTGAATAAGATTGTGAGATATATTGATGGCTGCCATGTTATCTGAGTAGAGTTTAACAGGTAGATTTATGATCATTTTTAGTTCCTCAAGTACTCGTTTTATCCATATACCTTTGTTGGAAATTGTGCCCTAGGGGCCAATCATTGTGTTATGAACATTGTTGATTTATGAATTTCTTAATTATGTTATCATATTTTTGCATGTTTACTGTGATGACTATCCTTGGATAACTCATGATTTTATCCTAAATGTCCCTGGTCGGTCATCTATATGGGAGCAGAGATGAAATAAGATCAGTATGACTTTGAAGATGTATAGAGATATAAATCAAAGTCATAGGCACATATAAGAGTACAAGATGTTGGACCGACCCGCTATGAGAGAGCTGCATGGGTTAAGTCATAAGTTTCTCTCATATACAAACCATGTCACTATGCCCTTTGACCTGAGATCATCATGGATTCCTACATGAGAAACGCTCAGCTTTGACCTAGTCAAAAGTTACTTTTGACCGAGTGATCATAAAGACTATGTTCAGGTTTAGTGGTTTTTCATATGGAGGAATGTGAATGATCAAGATGGAATTTGTCCCTCACATTCGTAGAGAGACATTACTAGGCCCCTCGATGAATGAGTCTGAGAAATATATGGCCATACTATAATGAAAAGGTAGTTCCGTTTCTATACTTAGACTACTCAGGGATCGAGAAAGCCACGGTCATGAATAGGAGGATGACGTTCTCCATGCCTCATCTATGACCGAAATGTTGTGTGACAAAAGGGACGTGATATGGTTGTATGAAAGGTTGCATTGTTCATTGATCCTCATATGATTTGGGTAGTCGTGATGTCTTGCTAGAGACCACTTACGACTTGTGAGTTATTATAGTAAATGGCCCACTGCCAACTTCATATAAGCCTACAGGGTCGCACACAAAATAACCCAACACGAGCTATGATGTCCAGATTCATTGAATCTAAGATATGTCCAGATTCAATGAATAATCTAGGGTGGACGTGTGTATATATATATATAAATAAATTTGCATGTATATATATAACATAAGAGATATTTATAAGATTTGATTTATAAGGATAAATTAAATCTATATCATTTTTTTTAAATTGATAAGGTATAATATCTCAAATTTGATTTATTAGAATAAATCAAACATACTTCACCAAAAAAAAAAAAGAATAAATCAAACATAATTCCGTCATATCTTTATTTTGAATTAAATGAATAGGTGAATTAAGTCTGTAAGACGGATTTAATATAAAAACCGTATTTATTTAATTAATTTCTTATCAGATTATGCAATATGTGATATTGTATTAATTTCAGAATTAATTTAGGATTAATTCCGAAATCCAATATCCTTAGCATCCTATATATATTTGATATTAGGAGCTAGAGTTTTTGGGCGTGTGAGGGTGCAAAACGTTTGCAAATAAGAAACGGTCAATAGAGAGACGGTGAGGACGGATTATCAAAAACCCTAGAAGGACAAGAGGCGCTAGCACGTCGTTCGTGATTGGAACGCTGTTCGTGTGGATACCGGTAGAGGAAGCCGATCTGAGTTGTCGACTTTTTATGATCGAAAAGAGAGCATAGGCATCCCGAACGTCGAAATCCCCGAGCCACCAACGATTCGAATACCGCAGGTAACACCTCTTAATACTTGACTTAAACACAATCGGTAGATCCGGGTAAGGGATTGAAAATTTTAAAGTTATTTCCGCTGCGTGTCTTTCAATTCCTTACAACCTTCACAAATTCCAAGTGCTATAGCTCTGAATTCTGGTTCAACACTACTTCTTGCCACCACACTCTGTTTTTTACTGCGCCATGTAACCAGGTTGCCCCACACAAATGTGAAGTATCCAGAGGTGGACTTTCTATCATCCTGATCCCCTGCCCAATCAGCATCTGTGAACATTTCTATTTTCCTCTTGTCAGTCTTTTTGAACAAGAGACCACGTCCTGGTGATCCCTTCAAATACCTCAGAATTCTATAAACCTCATTTAGATGCTTTTGCTTAGGATTATGAGAATGTTGACTCACCACACTTACTGCAAAGGCAATGTCAGGTCGAGTGTGGGATAAGTAGATCAATTTTCCAACCATGCGTTGATACCTACCCAAGTCTTCGTCATCACTGATTTTGTCCACCCGTATAGGAGTATTACTAGGTCTGCAGCCCATCATACTTGTTTCTTCTAGAAGATCTAGAATATACTTTCAATGTGATATGTTGATTCCTTTTTTTGATCTGGCCACTTCCATTCCAAGCAAGTATTTCATTTCTCCTAGATCTTTAACCTGGAATGCTAAGTTCAGTGCCCTTTTTATTCGATCAATCTCTACTGGATCATCTCCTGTAATGACAATGTCATCCACATTTACAGCTAGGACAACAGTCTTCTCACTCTGGTGTCTAAAGAACACAGTGTGATCACTTTGTCCTTGTTTGTAACCGTGAGTCTTTATTACTTGTGAAAATCTTTCGAACCATGCTCAGGGAGACTGCTTGAACCCATACAATGATTTCTTCAATTTACACACCTGCCTTGCTCCTTTCCTAGGAAATCCAGGAGGTAACTTCATATACACTTCTTCTTTCAAGTCCCCATTTAGAAAAGCATTATTTACATCCATCTGATGTAGTGCCCAATCTAGATTTGCAACTAAAGACAAGAGGATTCGAAAAGTGTTCAATTTTGCTATTGGTGCAAATGTTTCAGTGTAATCCATGCCATAAACCTGGGAGAAACCTTTTGCTACTAGTCTTGCCTTGTATTTATCAAGGCTTCCATTTGCTATATACTTTGGGGTGAATACCCACTTACACCTTACTGGCTTCTTTCCTTTAGGCAAATCAACAACTTCCCATGTGCCATTAATTTCCAGGGCTCTCATTTCTTCCAAGACGGCCTTTCTCCATTCAGGACTAGCTAGAGCTTCATCTATGTTATTAGGAACTCTGACCTTGTCTAGGTGAGATACAAAGGCACAATATTTTGATAAGAGAGCTTGATAAGAGATGAACCTTTCTATAGGGTGTCTAGTACATGATCTAGGCTGTTTTTGTACCACAATAGGCAGGTCAAGATCATTATGTACTTGTCTTTCTCCACCATCTTCTACTTCTCTTGGACCTGCTTCAAGTTCTGACTCTTGGAGTGCATTAGTTGTTTGAGAGGTTCTACTTGTCTTGTGTCTCCTTGTATAGGTCTGAACAGGTTGATTTGTGTCTCCCCTTGGACAAGTGATCTCTTTCCCAACTTCAAGCACTTCTTTCGGAGTAGTGAAGGACTCAAATATAGGTTCAAGCTCAGTTTCTATAAGTTCAGGCTCAGTTTCAAGGGATGGTTCTTTAGGGGTTTCGGGTGTAGGTTCTAGGCAAGATGATGAGGGTGGTAGTTCAGTCTGAGGTTCACTCCAACTCTCCCCCTAAAGTGAGGACTGATGGTAAAAGGGAATAGTTTCATGGAAGGTGACATCACATGTGACATGGATACGTTTAGCAACTAGGTCATAACATTTGTATCCCTTTTGTGTGCTTGAGTATCCTAAGAAGATGCACTTAACAGCTTTCGGATCAAGTTTAGGGGTATGGTAAAGGTGAACGTAGGTTGTACAACCAAACACTTTCAAGGGTAGTGTGTTTTCGAGGTGGGGAAGATTATAATGGTTGTGGAGGACCTATAAAGGTGTTTTGAAGGACAATGGTTTGCTAGGCATCCTGTTAATGAGGAAAGTAGCGGTAAGAATGGCATCGTCCCAATGGAACTTTGGCACGTTACTGCTGAGCATTATGGCTCTAGCAGTTTCTAGGATGTGTCTATTTTTTCTCTCATCAATGCCGTTTTGTTGTGGGCTGTGAGGACAAGTGCTTTTGTGTATGATGCCATGATCCTTTAAGAAGGTGGACAGGGAGTTGTTGAAATATTCAGTTCCATTATCAGGATGAAGGATTTGAATTCTTGTGTGGAATTGGGTCTGAATCATTTGATAGAAATCAAGGAAAGTTTGATAAACATCAGTTTTATTTTTTAAAAGGAATACCCAGCTTACTCGAGTGTGGTCATCAATAAAGCTTATAAACCATTTTGAATGTGTACGATTGGGAACCCGAGAGGGCCATCATAGATCACTATGAATAGTGGTGAATGGTTTGGAAGCTGATACGGAATGCTGGAAAAAGAGGTACGGTGATGTTTAGCACGTTCACAAGAATCACAATGAAAATCAACAGAATTTTTATTTGAGCAAAGTGATGGAAACATTTGAGTCATATATTGACAGTTTGGGTGTCCTAATCTTTGGTGCCATAACTCCAACTCATTAGTCCTAGGGAGAGACACTTTATTACAAGATTTAAAGCTCCGGTCATCATAGTCATTCAGGTAGTAAAGCCCATCAAACTTCTTAGCAATGCCAATTGTCGTCCTCGTAGCAGATCCTAAAAAATGCAATAAGAAGCAAAGAAGTCAGCATGGCATCGTTCATCCCTGGCCAATTGGCTCACAGATAATAAGTTGCACTTTAAATTGGGAACATGGAGCACGACATGAAGTGTGAGTGTGGCAAAGACTATAACACTCCCAATACCAACAACGAGAGCATTAGAAACATCGGCAATTTTAACCATAAGGTGAGTTTTAGTAGAAGTATAAGTGGAGAACAATGAAATATCATCAGTCATATGGTCAGAAGCGCCTGAATCAACAATCTAACAATGCCTAGAACTCATACCTTTAATAGTAGCCAATGCTTTGAAAAAGTTATCTCTTTGAACCACAGTGGCCGTAGGTTGCTTTTGGGTCTGTTGGTTATTCTCTAATGCGGTAAGCCTCTCCAGAATTCTAGTTAATGGATTGTTCTGAGTTGCTTTTGCAGAAGAATCTGCTTCCTCTGTTTTTGAAGTTTCAGCAAAGTATCCACGACCTTTTCCTCTTTTTGGTCTCCAATCCAGTGGTTTCTCATGGAGGTCCCAGCATGTGTCTTTAGTATGCCCTGTTTTTTGGCAATGGTCACATATGGGTCTGTTTTTATTTCATCGGTGCTCATTGGAGCGTGTGGCAAGAGCAGAGGCTTCAATTGGAGGAGCTCGTGGCATTGGTTTTTCTTTGGGCATAACTTTCTTTCGTGAGTCTTCATTACGAAGTATCGCAAAGGCTGCACGAACAGAAGGAAGAGGAGTATGACTGAGAATTCGGCCGTGAATATCATCAAACGATGGATTTAGACCTGCCAATAATTCAAATAGGTGCTCCTGTTCAATCTTCTTGTGGTTGCCTGCAGCATGGGACGCGCAACATTCAAGCGCATCGCTGATGAGGTCCAGTTCCTGCCAGAGAGCTGTTTTCTCTAGATAGTAGTCACCCAACATGCGAGATCCTTGTTTGAGGTCCCAAACCTTCTGTTTCAGTTCGAAGACCTGGGACTCATTGCCGCCGCCACTATATGCCTCCCTTACTGCTTCCCATATATCGTGAGCGGAGGGGAGAAACATGAATACCTTCTTAATGGCGGGTACCATGGCATTGACGAGCCATGAAGAGACCATCGCATTGTCTAATTTCCATGCCCTCAGCGCCTTTTCATCAATCAACGATGGGGCTGGAGGTTCACTAGTAATGTAACCCAGTCAGCTTTGACCATCAAGCGCCAGTCGCATCGACTGAGCCCATTCACAGTAGTTGTCACCGGTCAGTTTATCCGGTACAATACGAACTGTAGAATTCTTCCGTGTTGTTTCATTGAGTATTTCGGCAATATATATACAAGGGAATAATAGAATCTGATCTGAGGTACAAGGGATCATAATGAGGAGAAAATCAAATAAAATCAGATAACAAATAAATCTCCTAATATTTACAATTAATTCCTATAATTTCTCCTACCAATCAGCAGCTATTATCTACAGTATTTAATGATGCCACCTGTTTTTTTACAAAGAAAATAAAAACAAAAAACACCTCATTCTGAATAAATAAAAAATCTAGGGATTGTGAAGTTGAAACCCATGTATGAGTGAAGAAGATGAGATGAGATAACAAAGAAAAATGCATCGATAAAGATGACGGTGTGCGTGTGAGGAAAAGATGGAATCTCTGATTAATTTGTGGAGTTTAGAGTTGGAGGGGTGGTAGATTTGTTGGTGGGTTTAATTTGGGAAAGTGATTGCAGTAGGGAGGGAGAGATGAAGTTAGAAGATGAAACTTTGAATTAATATAGAAATGGCGTACCATCATAGAGAAAGATTTGTAATTGCAGAAGAAAATAAAGAAAATGCACATTGAAAAAAGTGGATTTCACAATTGAATTTTAGATATATATCAGCTGCACATCATCGTTTTTGTTGATGAGCTCTCCTATTCTCACAGCCTTTGAACACAAAACCTAACAATTGGGGGAAGAAGCTTCGGCAAAAGTTTTTTTTTTTTTTTTTAATATAGGTGGCACTTTTAATGTTTAAATGGAAATAGAAAAATGGAAGTTAACACATCTGTCTGTTAAAGGGTGAAATTGCACCAATTTAAATAGTAGAGGGGTAAAATTGTACTCTTAAATACTTTAGGGTGTTAATTGCACCTCTAAAAATAATTTGAAGTGCTAGATGCACTTTTACCCTTTTTAATATAAAAACTAGTTTAACATTTAATTTAATTCTAAATATAAATTTTAAATTTATTTTACCTCTCATATTTATTTATTTATTTTAAAATAGTCTTTATAATAGTTGTATATGTTAAATATTTCATCAAATGATAATTATAACTAACATATATAATTAGCAAGGATACTTTAGAAAAGATAATACATTTATTACAAATAACTAATTTAACAAACCTCCTTAATCTATTCAAATTACTCAATTAGCTATTATATTAAGGACCAGTCGGAGGTTATATAAGAGTTAGTTAACTAATTTGAAAGAAAGTTTATTAAGTTAGTTATTTATATTAAATATGTATTATCTTTTCTAGAATACTCTTACTAATCATGTCTATTAGTTAGAACTAAAATTTGATAAAACTTTTAACATGTGTAACTATTATAAGAATCATCTTAATAAATAAATAAATATGATAGATAAAGTGATAAGAATATTATATTTAATATCAAATTAAATATTAAAGTAGTTCTTATATTAAAAATCCGAATAGGATTAAACATAACGTTGCAAGATTTGATGAAGTGAAGCCGAAGAAGAAGCAACCAACCAAACCTTCCACCCATCAATATTGGTGTTAGTGGGGATATGAACAACACGCTTGAGAAAGAAAAGATTCGAATCTTTCGCCCCACTTCATGCCGAGTGGGATGATATCAAATGTCACTATTATATAGGCCCACGTGACTGATGTCATAATATCCCAAAAGAGAAATCGCAAAAAAAAAAAAATCTAAAATTTGAAAAACAAAAATCCATGACAACTTTGTTATGAGTTTTGATAATTTCACAATATATTATTATTATGTCACAGATGTTTATCTGTGTTTTTTAAATTCTAGAATTTTTAATTACGATTTTTCCCATCCCAAATGGGGATATCTTTTTTCCCTACCTAGAAAAAAACTCCAATTAATTGAATTTTATGAGCTTACTCATCTTTGATGGAGAGAAAACGAGAGGGAAAAAAATGTGGGAGATAAGTGATTTTTACCAGTTTGAACAAAAAAAAATTTGAGGAAAGAAAATTTGAAATTTCTTCCCAACTTTTCTCTTGACACAAGGAGGGAAAAAACTATTTTCCTTTCATCTCATTCATCTTTTATTTTTATATTATATTTTTAGTATTTATTAATATTTTCTTGTTCATCAAAATAAAAAAATTGATAATATTTTTTTTTCTTCTTTCATTTTTTTCCCTCCAAACTTCTCTTTCCATCCAAACCAAGCATTAAAAGAGGGAGAAAAAACTGACATGCTAGCGAAGCATGCTTTAGAAATATTGCCTAGATTTCTTTTGATTCCTTTACATGATTTTTATTTACTCGTTTTCTTTCCTTACAAAAATCAAAACTACAAAAAAAAAACTTACAATGATATTTACAGATTAATGGATATTAAGATTATTACATCAAGAAATAAAATCTAGAACTAATTACGCATTTATAAAATACCTGGTATGATTCAAATCATTAATAATTGCATTAATGTGTATGGGCCATTATCAAATACATGGGAGCATCTTCTTCTCTCTAATGGCACAAATCTGTGGGACAGCAATTGTCAATTCTGTATTTCTGTTGGCTACTTCAATTAGTTGTTTTCTTGATTGTCATTATTATGGATTGCAGAATAAAATCAACGTTTATATAGTGATAATCATTTTTTTAAATTATCGGTTCCCTTTGTCCCAAGTTTTTGTCATTTAATTAATTTCTTTCAAACCTTCTTTATCTCTTATTTTATTCTGTATTTCTGTTTTTCAGCAGCGAATAGTAGTAACAAATTAAAATAAGGATGGCCAGATAATGACATAACACAAAATAAATGGATAAAAGGGGATTTAATTAACTTTTCCAAAAACATTGAACGAAATCATGAAATCAGAATCAACTTTAATTTCCATAATACACACACCGTGGAATCTTCAAAAAAAAAAAAAAAGAAGAAAAACATAGAATCTTTGGACCTAGGAGAAGAGTTTGGAATGATTCTTGGCTTCACTGTGAAACAAGAATGATGAGGAGAAGAAGTAAAGAACATAAATAGAATATACCTGGAGCTATATACATATATATATATATGCGCCTTCATTGTTTCATTCAAGTGATTTAATCGCAAAAATGGTGGAATTTCCTTTCAATAATGTTACATCATCCTTGAGTTTGGATTATTTCAAGGATCACTTATCTTATGTTGCTGTTTCTCTCATTGTTATTGCCCTTTCTGCTGCATATTTCTTCTGCTACAACTTGTTCTTTAGACCCAAGGCCAAGGGTGATATTATTAATATTAATGCTAATAATAATATTATTATTATTTAGATCATTTTTATCATTGCAGTATTACCCCATTTTACTGACATTTATGTATTAATTATTGATGATTTATTTCAGGTTGTTTGGATCCAAAGAATTTCAGAGAATTCAGGCTTGTGAAGAAGACGCGGCTGAGTCCAAATTCTGCAAGATTTAAATTTGCTCTTCCTACACCAACTTCAGTTCTGGGCCTTCCTGTTGGAAAACATGTTAAATGCAGGTCATTTATTTTATTTACTTATTTTGACCACAAGGTCCTTTATTTAAATTTTATAAATAAAATTTCAAACATTTAAGGAATTAAATTAAAGATTTGAACGCCATTTCTCTATATTTTCTTGTATTTTCCAGCAATAAAAATTGATATTTACATTGAAGCTGAAATCTTATTTGGTCCAAAATAAAATATAAAACTCAAATGGTTCATTTTGGTGTAAGCAGAGGAAGAGATAGCAATGGGGAGGAAGTCATTAGACCGTATACCCCAATCACTTTGGATTCCGATGTTGGCTACTTTGAGTTGGTGGTTAAGGTATGTATTCAATAAGCCTAACTTAGATATAAATATTTCATAATTTTACTTAAATTATATTTTCATTTTATATTCAAATCCCTACTAGAACAATATATGCATACTCACACTACATTCAAGGATCATTTTATATTGATTTCTTCTGATAATTTTACATGAATTAATGGAAGTAAGAAAAAATATATTTATTGTTAATATTACTAAATTTCTAATGCTTTTTTAAATGTACAATTCTTTTTTTGAAGAACAAAATATACCTTACTTTTTAATCTAGTTTTAATTTTTTTAAAATGATGATGTCCTCTCGACAAAAAAGTTTTAGTTAAATATATTTTTACTTTCTAATCCAAATATATATTTATGTTAATGGAAGATATCTCAACCACAAAAGAAAAATGAATTTGTTCATTTTGAAAACTATCTAGAGCTAGTGTAGGATGATTTTTATTTTAAGTGAACAGATGCAGATTTAGAAAAACTCACATAAAACAGTATAATTTATTTAAAAATACATTATCTTACACATGCGTCTTATAATTTATGTTTAAACATAACTTTCCAGATGTACCCAAAGGGAAGGATGTCCCACCATTTTAGAGAGATGAAAGAAGGTGATTACTTGGCTGTCAAGGGTCCTAAGGTACATATACTTCTTTGTATAAACTCTTCAAAAGCACTGTAAGTTCTGTTTTGATTACTCACAGCTTTCTGAATTTTATAGTAGCATATTATTTCTTTATTATTAGGAATTTAGACGAGAGGGGTGTATTAGTAAATAAAAAATTAATATAAATTTTAATTTAAAAATTCTTAATGAAGTTAAAAGTTTCAGTCCATATTTTTAAAACAGAAAAAAGTTCATGTAATTAAAACAAAATGTTAAAAAAGTTAGAGTATTTTACTTTCAAAAATGTTATTTTAATACTACCTTTAATTTTTATATAAGACCTAGTTAGTTAATTTGGAAAAACTAAGAATATTCGTTAAGTTAGTTATTGTAATAAATATGTGGTATTCACTAAAATACTTCTATTAATTATGTGTGTCTGAATTACTTATTGATAATAATTTATTAACATATACAATTATTATAGAGATTACTTAACGGTAAAATAAATAAATACCAAAAACAAAATGAACAAAAATCTTATGACTAAATTAAATATAAAATTGACTCTTACATATAACATCACAGGTAGTAATAGGCTAATGTATCATGGCTGTTACAGGGACGTTTCAGTTACAAGCCTGGTCAAGCGAGAGCATATGGAATGCTTGCTGGGGGTTCAGGCATCACCCCAATGTTTCAGGTACGATTATGTGCGTATGTTTGTGTGCATCAACATCAAATGACTTTTTTTTTTTGGGTCGAAAAATTATAAACATAATTTGAAGGGACGAAAGTCAAATTGAGGTAAGATATCCTAATTGTATTTTAATTTTAATCTTTAGGAATCCGAAAAATTCTATACAACAAAAGGTATTGAATTAATTATATTCATCTGTCATTAATTGGGACCATGAAACAAATGCATCTGTATGTGTCCATGCTTTTGCAGCTAATAAGAGCCATCCTAGAAAATCCAAAGGACACTACAAAATTGAGCCTTGTTTATGCCAATGTGACAGTGGATGACATCCTTTTAAAGGTACAGTACCCCCCCTGTGTGTGTGTGTGTGTGTGTGTTTTTTTTTTTTTTTGGCTGATAACAGCACTTCTTTCTCAGCATGATAATAATTGTTAATTAGAATTGAGACTTTTTAGCCTTATAATCAAAGGGGAACTTTGTTTTTAAAAAAAATAATATTACAAAAGACCCTGAATCTATTATGCACTCTGGTGCTTGCTTCAATTCTTTCTTCAGTTTCTGACACTTGACTGGTGCAGGAGGAGCTTGATCGGTTTGCAAACAAGTTTCCTAACCGTTTCAGTGTCTATCATGTTCTAAATAAGGTTTGTTTTCCCAAAACACCAAACCCCCCCTCCCTCCGGGGGGAGGGGCCCCCAAAAATACACACACAAAACCACAAGAACAAACACACACACACAAACTCTACTTTATACAAACAAGCCAAGATCACTTATGCTTCGTGGTAGGAGTCACTGCCCATTACAATTTATGCTTAATAAACCTGTACTTTAATCTCAAAATCAAAGATATAAATAGGAATGTTGATAAGCTTTTACCTAATAACAAATCTTTAATTTGCTGGAAAATTAAAGAAATGCATAATCATATGACTATAAAACATTACACTTTTTCTTATTCTCCTTTCACCCAGCGGAAGAGAAGTAAATGAATCCACTTTCAATCATTTGATTACCCTAAACAAATATGTCAATGAAAACCAAATAAAAAGAACGTATATCTCTATATTTCATCCTGCTCTCAATTTTTGACTTTCTGACTTCCACGTTTTTCACAATACTTTCTTTTTTTAGCATTGGATGCTATTAGTGAATATGACTATTTCTTTTTTCCCCCTTACCCGCACCTGGCAGCCTCCCAACCCATGGAATGGCGGGGTTGGGTTCGTATCCAAGGAAATGATTCAAACCCATTGTCCTGCACCTGCACCTGATATCCAGGTATGCTTCATTCACTAATAATAAACAAGGAATAAATTTCCTTTTCATACAACCAACAATTTCTATGGTAGTCTTAGCCTATGTGACCCCAAAAAATGGGTAAAAGATTTAAGTGTAACGAGTGTCTTTTCTTCATAGATTACCTAATGCAGTTACAAATTTTCAAACACTGAAACTAAAGAAACTTAACAATTCAAGGATAGATATATTAGTACACTCTTCTCATCTTTGCATAAGTTTTTGCCTCTTGATCACGTTACGATTCTTATTTTGATGGAGAAGAATGGTTAAATTTTGCAGATACTAAGGTGTGGTCCACCAGCTATGAATAAAGCCATGGCTACTCACCTTGATGCCCTTGGCTACACACCAAATATGCAGTTTGAGTTTTGATTGTTTTCATTTCTTCCCCCCCCCCCTTTTTTGGCGAATTGATTGTGTTCATTTCTTCGAATCAGTTATGTGTCCTTTTTTAATGAAATGTCTCGTACATCAGAGAATTATATTAAATCATAATAACAACATAGTGGAAATGAGTGATGCAAGACAAAGCTTGACATCGCCACATAATTTAAGAGTGGAACTACTGTTATTGTTCATTTTAAGCTTTTATCCCCCATTATACCATTTTTTTAACATTAAACCAGAATTATATAACCAATGCTAAAAAACATCAAAGCAGCTCTTAGCAAAAACTTTTCTCCTTTCCTTAAAAGTGTTGTTTTAAATATCTCTAATAGCATTGTTTCAGCTCATTGAGATGTAACATTTGGGGACTAAAATTAGCCAAGCACATATTTATGTTTCTGAATCGCATGTGCAATAGACAAATTGATGTTTCTGAATTGCAATAAAGGTGAAAATATCTGTAACTGAACAAGAATCAAATGTACAACATGGAGGAGGGTGCAATCAATATCAAAACTCTTACCCCAACCTCTTCAGCCTTCCGGATCTGGATTTGCAAGCATTAACTAGATTGGGAAGTAACTTGGGTATGCATTAATTCTGTCAGCTCAATCCTGGAATGTAAACTCTGCAACTGCAGTCACTCAATCCTGTCAACTTTTATTTCTCAAAAACTGACCTCAAAACTCTCCAGATTTTAGAACCACTTATTTCTGCAAAGCATAATTCTCTGGTGCTCAAGGGAGGAGAAAAAGGGGCCGAAATCAAACTTTCAATTACTAAAGTGGCACATAAATTTTCTGAAGGAGGCTAATATTAGAATGTAGGAGTCCTATTATATTACTACAAAAACGAGGGCCTGAATATGCATTACCTTCTTTGCCAAAAAGAAGCTATCATTTATTAGCCACGAGCATGGCTTGCCCTTACCCATGAGGCATAAATTCCATTGTCTTTCACTCTGCATAAATGCAAGCAAGAAATGCTTCATTATTACAAAACTTCCTGGGTATGAATGTAAGAACCCTTTTTTGGTCGAATGTAAAGCTCAACTCAACATTTTGATGATTCTACTACATATGTTCAAGAAAAGGCCAGGGAAAATGAAAATTTTAAGTACTTGATGTGAAGGAGTTAAATGATTATATATTTATAATTTTCGAAATAACCAAATGTAAGACAGCTGAAAATGAGAAGTTCAGGAATAGTAAACAAGGATCAGTAAATACGTGCCAATTAACATCACACAGTATTTAACTTAAGACTTTTATCCTTCTTTTTTTTTTTTTTTTTTGGGGGGGGGTATCAATTAGTCAAGTTCAATTCATCGATCAAGTATAGAGAGTTTACTTACAAATACATGTCATCTTGAATGATATCAGAGAATAAATTAATATAAAAGCGAAACCCATCAGGGCTTATATCCCTGCACAGTAAACCTGAAAACAATACGACATTTTATCAGTCCATGGTTAAGTCCACAAAAATATTGAAGAGTTGAACAGCCGTATACCCTTGCTCTCAGCAGTAAGGAGATGCTCCTTTGCCATTGCTGGGGCAACTCCCAGTGTCCTTGCAGCATCACTGGCACTTATCCCAGCTCGAAGAGCATCAGGCTTCAGAACAAGCATTCTGATTTTAGCAAAAACCTACATGCCGCAGACTTAGCTACATAAGTTTGATTTAACAATCACCCCCTTGAAAGAAAGCATCAGTTAGTTGAAATCACAACACAGGTAAATGTAAACATGTCAGCTGGACTAGGGTGTCAATCGTGACAGTGATGGGCTCAACAGTAAAGCAGGCTAAGTATACAAGAGGAGGGAGCCCAAACCTGAACATAACAATAAGCAGCAGGGATTGGGCCCCGGGGATGGCCACAGCCCATTAATTCAACGGAGGCTGGTAGGTCAGAGATAGTTTTCGAGGACAGCAGGCAGCTGGTAAGTGGATGATTTGGGACTAGAAAATTTCAAGGAAGCAGTGATTGATCTATTCCATTCCAGCAAAAGTGGAGATAATTACAAAAGGATCAGAGTTGAAGCAAGTTGGGTTTGTGACGGAATTTAGGGAAAAGTTTGAACTCTTTTCAGCAACCCTATCAGGCGTACCTGAAGAATCACTGATTCGTATGTTCTTGAATGGGCTAAAAGATGAAGTGAAAGCAGATGTTCATTTGATGAAGCCCAAGTACCTCAAAGAGCTCATGGACGATGCATACTAGGTGGAAGGGCAAAAAGCTACTTTGCAGAGGGTAAAGGAGAAAAAAGCCCGAAGGCACAAAAGTGAGTGTTCATTAAAATGATCCATAACTAACTCCATTTAAGTTTTCTAACCTAATGGAGGCTCTGAAAAATTCCCTTTCTATTCCTACAGCGTATGCAACAAACAACAGGGAGGGAGAAGGGGCAAAGATAGTGAGTAATCGAGTTTCAGTCCTAACCTTTGGTCTATTCTTCTAATATTTTTATTATCCTCATTATTGAACTTAAAATACCTAATACCTTAAAGGGAAGGGGAGGAACAGAGGAAAGCAGGTTTATGGTTCTGCAGTAGACCCGTTTAGACAACTAAATATTTTACAAATCAATACTTAAGTCAATATGAAATAACTTGCACAAGTACATACTCTTTTACCATAATGATCTCTGAGCTTTATCCAGTAATATGCAAATAGAATTTCCTAACATCACTTCCAGAAGATGACTCGGAAGATTTTTTTTTCCAAAAGAAATCACAACATTACAACTTATTTTTTTGTTTTTTTTGGCCAACACATCATATCCTATATTGACTCCACTCAAAAGAGAGAAATCAACTAAAAATGAATCAAAAATTATTGAAAAACAATAAAGATAACAGATAGAAAAACTCACCTCCTCATCGCTATGGGACTTATTCTGTATTACCATGACTCCACTATCAAACTTCCGTAGTAGCACTGGGCTGAAAGAATCAATGAGATAGTTAATGTACAAAATACATCCAGAAAAGGGATCATCTTGAACAAAGTAGAACTCCTGGAAGTACAATTTCATCTGACTTACTTGCAATGTTTGCCCTACGAAACTAATAAACAAATACACCAATACACAGGTTAAAAAAAAAAAAAACAACGTTATACGTACACATCAAATTTTTCCCAAAGCATACAAGCTTGCAACAAGTCATCAGGTGAGATCAATTCTGCACAAAAAGCAAATCAGCCAACCAAAAGGGAGGTATAGACAATTTTTGCCAACAAACGAAAGGCTATCATTTTCCCAAGAAATACAAAATGTAGGGATGTTGATCAACACCTGTGCCACGAGCACGATTGAAGAGGCAATAGATATCAATGAGGTTGATCATTCCTCCAGCTCTTTCAAGTGGAATTTTAACAAAATCTGCCAACTGTGAATTAGCAAGGAAAAATTACTATTATAAAACTACATAAAAATGTGAGAGAGAAATCTGAGTCAAGAACAACAGTTAATACTGTAGCATTAAAAAGCACTTAGAATGTAAAAAGCCTTTGTCACTTCTACATAATGATGAAAACATGCCAATTCATGAGCACACACAATGAGAAAGCCAAAACAAAAGTAAGACAACCATATGAAGTTAAAAACCTAAAAATCCATTCCAACGACCAAAAAAAAAAAAATAGAAGAGAGAGATTTTCATGAGCTTAAGCCTTGCACAAGATTCCAATCAACATACTACAGTTTTACATCTCCACACCAACAAAGATCTTCATAACCCCTAAAAGCAGAAAAGTACATAGCTTGTCTTCCAACCTTGATTCTCTTCACATAATTAGAACTATATTGCTAAACCAAAGTGTAAATCATTTTAAAGGAAGGACTATGTAAATACGAATGGTCCAGAAAAAATATAAAGAATGACATGTCAAGAAAGTTTTCAAAGAAAGTATTTTCCTGAGTGATTGGAGAAGAAGATTCAAAAACTACTGAACAAGTGATTTTACCGTTTCCACAGGTATCAAGAACACTTGGGCGCTTTAAAATTGATCTTACACTTATGTGATTGACTGGGGGAAAATGATTTCTTTTCGCATAAACAAAAGTAACATGTCATCTTTCGATCAAGGGCTTGGAATTATGTTGAGTTCTTTTTTCCCCCCCCCTTTGGTCTCAAACCTTCAACCATCACCTTGAAATTCATATAGTAAACAAACTAGTAACATAAGGCTCCATGGTCGAATCCATTGCTCTCATCCATTCAACTAAAATCAATCTTCAAAATGCTTGGACAAAACAATAAACCATTCTTAAAAAGAACATCCGTGAAGTTGCAGGCTCTTTATTTGACAACCAACAAGATCTGACTGAATTAATTAAAAAAAAAAAAAAAAGGACAAGAACCTGGCGAGATAACTGCTGATGATACAAAGCACCAGCAGACTCTTTGGTAACGGGGGATATAATACCAACACTCAATAACCAATCTTGCATCTCTTCCTTTGAACCCATCTCCTCATCATTTGTTTCATTGGTTTGAGAATTTGAACCAGACAAAAGTTTCAGCCTCATTTTCTCCGCTAGTGTCACCATCTCTTTAGCCTTGCTCTGTAATCCCAACATCAAGCCAAAACAACTTACTTAAAAACCCAAAACACGACAAGTTAATCAATAAATAAATTAACTACACAGCTATTGGTAGACCAAACTGCAATACTGCCACAATCAACTAGGGGAAAGGTGACATCTGTTCAAACAACATTAAGGTAAACCCAGCTGACAAGCTTAGCAATACAATTAAAGGAAAAATTACTTTTTGCATGAGGAATTAGAAAATATATTGAATGAATAATCTGACTTGCTTTTAATAATCAGACTGTCTTAATTTTTTTTCTTGATCAATCCAAAAAAAGGAAAAAGGAATACTTGCTCAGTGAGTTGATAGACAAAGGAACAACTTCTAATGCATACCATGAGACCAAGTACATTACAGAAAAATGAAGGTAGGATTTCGGAACCACTTATAGAGGTGGCAGAGGAGGAAGGATTTTAGGATACCTTTCCCAGAATTATCAACATGTAGAGCTGTCAGCATGAATATTGTAGTAACAAATCTAAGTTTTTGTTTTTGAAGTTGTATCCAAGTGAAGCCACAATGATTTTAATAAAAAGAGACAACAGAGACATGGGAGTATTCTGAGGCATACATCAACCAAAAGTCTAAGGTACTCCCCATAAACTACAGCAAACCTTAGTTTTGGTGCACAATAAAACTCGACTCATTTCTCTCTTTGATGTTCAATAGAACCCGCCACTGTGCTCATAAACTACTACCACTAAAGACTCAACATAATGCACCGTTTCTTTCAGAGTTCTCGCAATAGATTGTCGGATATTTAGAGCATACATGGACGTATTACCATGAGAGCATTCAAATTGTGGAAAGCTTCCTGCAAGCTTCTATCTGTACTCTCCCAACTTTCCTGCTCCTTCCTCAATATTCCGGACACACCCACCATCCTCAAGGTCCCATCACTTGAAAACATCCCGCTGGAAGAAGTATTCGAACCTGAAACAGAGCTTGAACTCGGCTCACTCTGCAGCTCCCATGCCCTCGCCCGCCAACTCTCCCAAAACTTCGACAGGAATACATCACTGTCCCCCTTGCCTCTCATGACGATCGTCACCACCACCGACTTGGATATCATACCCGAGTCAGTAACCCGGCCATCTGACGACAAAGAGAGCTGGAAACGGACCCTTGGGGAAGCAAACATGGATTTAAGAGATTTCTTAGGAGTGAAAATGTGGGAGATTGCGCCTAGGGGAATTGCGAAGGCGGAGCCTCCAGTGGCGGTGGCGGAATCAAGTAGCCACAGCAAACGGTGGGTGGTGAGGATGAGGATGCCCGATTTGAGATGATGAAAGGAACTGGAGGGGTCATCTTCGCAAAGAAGATCAACAGCGGAGAGGAGGTAGCATTCGATTTCGTTAGGGAGAAGCACTGGTCGGCCACTGCCGGTGAGCTCCACCGCCAGCAAGCAGTGTCCGGACATGGAATAGTTGCTGGTTGGCAACAAGATTTGTCGTTCGCAGTTTCCACTGCAAATTCTTAGGAAGACGATCTTTTTCCTTCCACCATCTAAAGAAGACGACCATGCGATAGTACTAGTCCTCCCGTACTTAATATAATAATATAACATTCTAAGTAATGATAATCTAAATATAAAATTTAGTTATCATATTTATTAATTTTTTAAAATTATATTTATTAAAATTTTCTTAATTATAATTAAATAAGAAAAAAAGTAGATATTAAGAATGTATTTTTTATAATTAACTATTTTTTTAATTTTTTTAATCTAATTAAATTAGTTAAATAAGTTTTATATTAACAATCTGAATAGTTTTTAAATCTTTTAATTTGGACAAAAAAAAATACAATTATATTTGTGAAAAAAAGACAGAAAAAAACATTTTAAATTACCAAAATCCCACGATGGTGGGTTGTATCTACTACTTATAAAAAATGTTTTTTTTTCCAACCATAGAAATTTTTTTTTTTTTTTACTAGCTATAGCATAAAAATATTTAGTATAGATAAGTAATATTTATTGCTCACTGTAATATGCAGAATAAATAAGATCACATTACAGTAGTAAATTAGTAATGATTTTTTTTAAGAATCTTTTAAGGAACAAATTAGCAAATTTCAAATGTAAATTTATGAAGACAAAAGTATATATTTGAAGTATAAGGTTTTAACTTGATTTTTTAATTTTAAAAAGTATATTTTTAATCATTTAATATTAAAATTATTAGTATTAAATGATGATTGTCATGGTGTTTTAACTTTTATTTTTACATTTAATTTTGTTTAATACAAGATAAATATGACTTTATTGACCAAAAAAAAGAAGATAAATATAACTTCAGTATGAATCTAATTAATACAATTCAATTATGGCAAAAAATAAATTAATATAATTCAATTATTGGCTAAGAAAAGATTAAATTAAAATCAATATAATTATAGAATACTAATCATTCGGAATTATATTTTCAAAAATCAATCTATTAATTCTTATGCTTTATTTTAATTTTTAAGGATTGGTTGTTAACAGAGTATAATGGTGTCATGTGATTATCGACCTCATCTAATAAGATAAGAATTGTTGTTGCTATATCTTAATTTTCAAATATGTTTTTATAATTTAAAAGTTTTAAATTCATCCCTCTGGTTGAAAATCAAAACATAATTTTAAAATTTTAAAATTAATGGAAGTTTTATCTCGAATTAATATTTTTAAACTTCATCCAAACACCCCATTATAACTGGTCTTCTAAGATCCTGCGTTCAGTCTCGGGTTACCCATATGCTTCGGGGCAATCCTCGGACACAGCGGCATATTACCAAGGCCAACCGTTGTTCCCTCTTCCCTGACGTCAAAGCCGTTCCGGTAAGAATCAAACAGCTTTTGAAAGCTTCCTCCTTGAATTTTGTTTTCTACTGCTCTAATTTCTCTTTACTGTTCTACATACTGATCCTATAAATCGTTTCCTTCATGAGGATATTCTTTTGCTGTAACTTGCACGAGTTCTTCCCTTCTATACTATTTTTTTCCCTTTCCTTGGGGCCACGGGGGAATGGTATTGAAAATTAAATACCAATGCTTTACTGTACAACTAGTCATGCTGGCTTAGCATTGCCACTATTACTTTTGGTCAATTTCTTTGGGAGAGCATCAGAGCTTTTGGTTTCTTAGGCTGATTATTAATATTATCATGAAGATGAAAGTGTGTTGATTGCGGAAAACACACCTGTTGGTTTGTGCAAGTGTGGCTCGCATGTCCAAATTGGAATTTAAGTGCTTTGCTTCCCCTATATATGGGGTTTATTGTAGTTAAACAATTCTTTCCTAATTACTTGAAGTCAAATTTCCTGCTTTTAGAGGGGTTTCTTGAATATTTGTTTATTTGATGTGATTGTTGTTGTTAATTAATTAATTTTTTTGTGCATTAGGTGTAAAAGTGGATTCCTTTGAGCAATTAATGGGTAGTAATACCCTTGATCCGATGATCGAGGATGAAGCCACTTATCAGCCCACACCACAGAAACAGATGTGGAGTGAACAAAAGCAGGCTGCAGTTCATGAAGAAATAAGAAGAATGAACCAACTTCCTGCAAAGAGTACATATGTTGCGCATCGCATGAGGGTTCTTAATAAAATCCTGCAACTTATAGCAATTCAGGTAGGTCCATTTGGATTCTGTTGGTTGGCATTTGATGTCTTTTAATCATATATACTGGTATTGATTATCGTGTTTTGAGAAATTAGCAAACAGATTAGATTAGAAGAAAAGCAACACAGATTTAAGTCAATGTCCAGATATAACATTTTCTTCTACTTGTAATCTTCGGGAGGGAGATGTAATGATGTAGCTTGCTAGGTTTTGAAATAGAAATTAGAATAGATTAAAAGTAAGAATTACAGGGCAAATGAAAATTTTTGCTCATGTTTTGATTTATAATTGGTGTATCGTGTACCTTATTCTGAAGATTATACCAATTTAGATGTTTGTTTGCATGTCCACTTTAAATGCTAGCAAATTGATTTTACATTTTGGGCTTAATTATCTTTGACACTTGTTATATAGGCTATATTCTTAAATTACTTGTTCATTAATTTAGCTAAATGGCATATATTTTTTCTTCAGCATGACTGAAGCTCGTGTAATATAGTGTATGATGTGTTTTATGGTTATATTTGACAATTAGTATAAGTGAGGAATGTGCGATTAACTAGGTTCTACCCAAACCCCTGATAAGACTCCTAACAAATGGGGCGTGACTTATTAGAGGCGACATAAGAGGGTTTCAGTTCAACATGTTGACCTGGTCTTATTTTATTTGATTATTTTAATTCAGTTTTTTATGTTTATGAAGTCTGTTGGCAGAATAAGTGGACAAGTTAGTCAGTCGTGAATCAGTATGAGTCTTTCCATATTTCCCATTTCATTGTATCCGAGAATATAGGGAGAGTCAATTATTTTCTTGTTAGCAGAGTCATTATATATTGCTTGCTTCCCTGTTTAGCAAGTTGTGAGTAAAATAACATTCCAGTAAAATTATTCCAGAGATTCTCTTGGGCTATTCTCTTGTTTGTGGCGAGATTCTTGCTGTGAGTGAGAGATTAGAGTGTTTCCATTTTTTCTCTTTTCCTTTCCTTCCATATGAATCGGTTTTCAGCGAGAGTGCTTACCAACCCCTTTTTCAAAAAATATGTCAGAGAACTGCAGAACAGGAGCGGGAATTGGAGTTGCTTTTTGCTGGGCTCTCTCTATAAAAGGATTTGTCTTGCCAGTGGTAAGATTTGGGATAATTTAGATTTCTAATGATTGTTGGTCAGCACTGCAGTCTCTGTCTGCGCCCATCTTCTTATTTTAGTTTAGGCTATAAATATTTGCTATTGTCTTGATTGAACATGTTTTAAGATTTTATTACTCCCTGGTTAAAAATATGCTGCTAATCTAGCTTAACAATATCAATTTTTCAAGTATATGGCTCTCCCTCCTTACCAATGCTTACTCATACACTGCCTCCTCATACGTTTTGAACCTTGTATATTTTCCTTGACCTTTTCGCCCCCTGAAGGCCTGAACTGTTAGAAGTTGAGGTTAAACGGTTATTGACATTTAGCCATGGTCTCTAATGTTTGCCTTTAATCAGTAAAACTGCACTGATCGTATGGATTCTTCTGTGGCAACGCGGGCAGTGTTCGTCTTAGTTGCAGCCCCCCCTTTACGCTTCTTAGGCTCCTTTATTTCTTGCCATAGCCAAGGAGTGTGTTATCTGTTTTGCTATCTGATTCTGATTAGCTCATATGTCTTTAGAAACGGATCTAGATTTGTTGGATGTAATGTTTTGAAACTTTTCATGGGATTGATTGATGCAATAATCATATTTGTTTGTTTCTGTGAGGGTGGTTAAATACTTATGTTAACTGCCAATTTAATGGGGAAGACAAGTGGGAGCATGATCCAAATTTATGTTTTCCCCCATTGTTTGACCTTCTTAATTTTTGGTATTGGATGGCGTCTTATACAGAATCATGTGCTTACTTTGTCTCTCTTGTTTGGTTATCTTATGATATTTCTCTTGAATTTTAATTTGTGGGCATCACTTATACCCAGGCCCTTAAGATGATTTTGTTGCAGAACATCAGCCTATGGATTTCATGAAGGACGTGTTAATTAAAAGTTAAACCCTGTTCATATGTACAAATGTGTTCGTACTTTAGGTTTTCTAGTCAATAATAACTAATCTGTTACGGTTACATACAAACATAAATATGAGATGATTAGCAGGCAGATATACAATATGGCGTCCTTCAGAATGGACCTGATACCCTACCAGTGCTACTCAACTCTTTAGAGAATGAGGATAAGGTTGCGTTTTAACTCCTTTTTTTTTTTTGAAAAAAAATTTATGTACCGCTTCGATTAAATGCTTGATGAGTTTCGCACTGCAAAAATATTTTCAAAAATTTCAAATTTGCATTTTATTATTTATGAGTGACGTAAATGTACTGACTCCGGGTGCTTTCTGTTAATTTTTTTTTTATATGGAAATACTGAATTTCATTAAGAGGCAAACTGTATAATGGGGTTGCTGATAAAAAGAGTAAAAGAAATTTTCTATATTATGAGGCATATCTAGCTAACTTGTCAGCTTGATAAATTCACCCTGATACCAAATTAATTTCCCCATTCTAATTCAAATAGGAGTGGTTTTTAGGCTGTACCACCTCACTTTTGTACTAAAAAATTGTTAAAATTTCTTTATTTCTTTCGTCATTTTGTTGGCTGGAAGTGAGAAGTTATAATTTCAAAAAATAAAAAAATTATAATTCATTCCAAAAGATGAGGAAGCTATGCTGCTTTACTTTTTGAACATCAATTATATGTTGGGTTTTATGGTTTTTAGCACTTTCCACGAATAAGCATGTATAAATAGTTAATAATATAGATTATTTATTAAATTAATTATTTTTATTACAATTTATTTGATTACTTACTTATATATATATGTTTGTATAATACACAAATTTTTATTAATAATTAATGTTAACAAAATTATTTATTTTTTAGGGTACAGAATTATTTATTGGGAAAATTACGTACAGGTCCCACAGAAGCAATTTATTACTCTGAGGTCCCACAAAATGTCAAAATCAGTGACAGGTCCCAAGGGACCTCAGGGTAATATTTTTGATTTGTAAAATGACATTACTGCCCTTCATATTCCAGATTCACATTTGCTCTGTCATTGCGATTTACAACCTCAGCAGCGACTATTAATAACCCAATGAGAGGGCATTAACAACCCTAGCAGTATCCGTTAACAACTTACTTTATAGAATCATATAACCTCCACATAAGAGTAAATTATAACCAAATAGTATAATACAACAACTTTAACACTAAAATGGGAAGCTTTTTGATATCATTAAGAATTTTAACTAGATCCAATAGGATTATAGTAATATTTTAATGCGAAGATCCATTTATAATCTCAACAGCGACTATTAACAATCGAATGAGAGGACATTAACAACCTAAGCAGTATCCGTTAACAACTTACTTTATAGAATCATATAACCTCCATATAAGCATAAATTATAACCAAATAGTATAATACAACAACTTTAACACTAAAATGGGAAGCTTTTTGATATCATTAAGAATTTTAACTAAACCCAATAGGATTATAGCAACATTTTAATGCGAAGATCCATTTACAACCTCAATGTGAGTATTAATAACCCAAAGAGAACTGTTGACAATTTAGACAGTATTGTTAACAACTGACTTTATAGGATAATGTAACCTCTAACAACTATATAAGATTAACTTTAAGACTATTTAGTTATAATTTAGTTAGTTATAGTTAGAAGTTATATTATCCGATAAAGTTAGTTGTTAACAGACACTGATAAGGTTGTTAACAGTTCTCCTTAGGTTATTAATACTTACTGTTGAGGTTGTAAATGGATTTTCGCATTAAAATGTTGCTATAATCCTATTGGGTGTAGTTAAAATTCTTAATGATATCAAAAAGCTTCCCATTTTAGTGTTAAAGTTGTTGTATTATACTATTTGATTATAATTTACTCTTATGTGGAGATTATATAATTCTATAAAGTAAGTTGTTAACGGATAGTGCTTAGGTTGTTAATGCCCTCTCATTCGATTGTTAATAGTCGCTGTTGAGGTTGTAAATAGATCTTCGCATTAAAATATTACTATAATCCTATTGGATCTAGTTAAAATTCTTAATGATATCAAAAAGCTTCCCATTTTAGTGTTAAAGTTGTTGTATTATACTATTTGGTTATAATTTACTCTTATATAGAGGTTATATGATTCTATAAAGTAAGTTGTTAACGGATACTGCTAGGGTTGTTAACTCCCTCTCATTGGGTTGTTAATAGTCGCTGCTGAGGTTGTAAATCGCAATGACAGAGCAAATGTGAATCTGGAATATGAGGGGCAGTAATGTCATTTTACAAATCAAAAATATTACTCTGAGTCCCTTGGGACCTGTCACTGATTTTGACATTTTGTGGGACCTCAGAGTAATAAATTACTTTCTGTGGGACCTGTACGTAATTTTTCCCTTATTTATTTTATTAGAAAATGGGTATAGCTCTTCTTTTTTTGGGTCCCAAGGTGTAATTGTTACATTCAGCGGGTACAAAATTGACTGTCCTTGCTTATCATCAAATATCCGATTAGCAGTGTCATCGTGGAGCATACGCTTGCTTCAAATTACCGACTCTGGTGCTTCGTTCCTCGACGCCGATCGGAATCCGCAATATTCGGGCTTGAAACCACCGCCGCTGGAATGGTTGATGCCATGAGAATTAACGAAGCACGTATCAGCGTGCCTGATTTTGACCTCCGCTACAAGGCAGGCCAAATCTTCGCACGCGTCGTCAAGTTTGCTGTGGATTCCGCTGTCGACGCCTCTCGCATACTCATCCCTGGTATTATTACCTTTTTCCTTGAAACTCCCACAAGTTATGGTGCTATGTCTTAAAATTTACGACGTTGCTCTTCGGCCTTGATACATGGGAAAATAGTAGGGTAGCTGGAATATGAGAAGTTAGCCGGTGATTATAAATTTATTTTGTGGGAAGACGTTATGTTATCGAGGAACTGAAATTTGGGGGTGTGAATTATTCCGTACCTTAATTATATGCTCCATGAATCGCACTCTTACATGGTTTAATGCCTAAAAGTTTTTGGCTTAATACTGGGACTTCTGGAACATGTATATTTGCCCCCTTTTTTTTGGGTGACACATTTGCCATATTTTTACTTACATGGAAACTAACAGATAGCTAAAATGAAAATCTATTGAAGCCTCAATTGTTTTAAGGCATCTCTTTTTATACTATTGCTGCTAACACAGGTGAGGGAAAAGGTAGTTCCTCCTTCATGATTCATGGTTCCTTAGTGCTGTGTTATAGTGCACACCCGAACACTCCTGAGCATCTCACTGTCTGAAGAAAAGTAAAAAAATTCAGTGGATGGGTATGAGAGTTCAGAGTGCCTCGTTCTCTTTTCACCTGAATTGTTTAACGATGCATTACTCTCTTGCAACTTGACTTTTGGTAAGCCATCTTGCTGGGCAAACCAATTGTGTCATTTCTCACTTTGCATCTTCAATGATATTTTAGAAATCTCTATTTAACCTTCCATTTGAGCCGGCTAAAAATTTGGAGCCTCATTTTCCAGTCTTTAAATCGCTAATGTAAAAAGGTAATTTCTCTGTGATGTATGACCACTTTTCCATGCACTGCCCGTCACCTTCGAAGGTAGTGCAAGTTGAGGGTAAAGCGACTAAACAAAAGCATCTGTACTTGAATATGGTGGTCCGTAATTCGCTTCTCGACTTAAATCTTGTTATCTAGCTGTCTGGCGAATCCTATTATATCTTTTTTGGCATCATTACAGCAGCATAAAGGGGGCAAGATTTACTGATATTTTTATCTTGGGTTATAGGTGAAGTTAAGATCTTAAAGTGCTATGTATCTAATCTGTGCATATGTTTACTTTTAAATTCATTCACTCTGGTTATGGTATGAGAGCTCGTAATTGACTGACCGAAGAACATTTATGTGAACTAGTTTGTTGTCGAGTGCGAGTTGCATCTCTAAAGTCCGTTTTTCATCTCGTTGAGTATGGCAGGTAAGAAGCATGCACACAGGACGATGCAAGAAGGATTAATGGATGTGGCCTTGTCAACATCATTGAAGGCCAAAAAAATACCTGATGTTAAAGTTGCAAAGAACATCCCATTTCAAATGAAGATGCAGGAAGTGGAGGAACATGTGAACAATCTTAAGCAGCGGCATGAAACATCACCCAAATGTGCGGGTGGATCTCAGCCTCGAAAGAAACCATCAGATGATGACCTCAAGAGAGTAGATATTATGAAGAAGAATGGAAGAAGAGTTTTTATTAGGTCACGGCTTTAAAATAGATTTTGAATATGAGAATTCGGTGGTTTAATATAGAATGTTAATGCAAACAAAAGCTGGGCAGTATGTTTTTCCAACCCCCCCCCCCAAAAAAAAAAAAAAAACCTATTTGCCTGTGTCGAATTCCTGTCATGAACCCTTGGGCAGCTTGAGGGGGAAATAGGTGAAGTTGCTAGATTCAGTTCAATCTTGGCATATGTGATGAATGATGATCATTTCTTATATTTAAGCTTCAACGATCTGATATTCCAACTTGACCCACGCTTTCTTTCTTCAAACCAGAGTAGTTGGGATTTTTGAATTCTTTTTATATTTTAACCTATATTTACCACTTAAGCTAACCCCAAGTGGCAATTGGCATGTTGAGCGCTAACGTCCACCCCCCAAAAACCAGAACCATCAAACTAGGACAGCTCCGCGCGACTATGCTTGAAGCTCAGAAAAAGAGCCAAACTGAGGAATGCGAGGATTGCTGGAAGTAGAGCCATTGTCATTGCCGTTGTTACCGTTACCATTGGAAGCAGGATGCTTGCTGTTAAGAGTGACTAAGAAAAGCTTAGCTATCATTTCCCCCTCTTGACGGGCAGCAATTTGCATATCAGTTATCACCAATGTTCTGTGTGCTCTGGTTTATGTGAGGGTCCGTAGTTTCGATCAGGGCTTTCTGAAGCACCAGCAATGCGATTGGAAGATCGAGTCTTCCGTGGCACTATAATCGAAGAGAGGCTCTGATACCTTAATGATTGAAAAATTGTAAAAAATTCTAATATTAACTTAACTAAAAAAAAAAAAATCAGAAGGGGTATGTTACTTCATATCGTCATCGATCCTCCTTGGCGTCGTCATCATCGGCCACCCAGTGCCTGGTCCTATGTTTTCCTGTGATAGTCTCTGCAAGCAGTCCTCTTCTTTAACTAACAAGAGTTAGATCTAGTAGAAGGAGTTAATCCTTATAATGTGGCGAATTAAGATTTTTTGCTGAGAGAGATGTTTACATTTAGTTTCTGATAGTGTCTTAAATAGAATTGCTTCTAATAGAAGGATACTTATGTTTTAGTTATAAAAAAAAAAAACAGTCCTCTTCTTTTGATTGGCATGATTGATGGTTGATTCTATGCTAATGATTTCCCTCTTATCCGGGATATCTCTTTTTAACAGGTTTCTAAAAATTCTCCTTCCATCAAGGTTTTATGAAGCTAAACTCTGAGATGTAAATACTAATTTTTATGATTTAATTTTTTTAAAAAACAATAAAACTTGTTAATTATAAACTTCGGGAGCATAAAAATAATATAAAAATTGCAGAACAAAAAAACCATTAAGGTTTAAACTCAATATAGTTGTTTAGTCCTCATTGAACTTGCACTGTTCACAAATAGAGTAAATTGCTAATTTCTCTGTGCTAATTAGAAGTGGTTGGATGGAAATAAAACCATAATTTTAAAATGATTTTACGATATACGAAGTAAACATATGAAAAGGTTTGTTCTGATTTGCAGAAAAATATTTTTTTTATAGTTTTCCAAACATTTTTTTAGTCTATTTAAATTAACAACAAATATCTTATCTATTGGTTGATTCTCTATCCAAAATAGCCATGCCCCATCATCACAGAGTAGCATCTAGAAATAAGAATCCTACGTGGCGGGGCGGCAAAGAGGCCAAGATCAGTATGAGAAGGAAAGCTCAGACTGCCGGAAGAAAATCTTCTTCTCAGCGAATGTTGCGGTGGTCATGCTGACATCTCCAGGTTACGTTCATCTAAGATCCTCTACACTAAATTTTCCCATGAACACTTCACCTTTCCAAATTTACATCATCAAATTCTCGACTTCCGAGCCCATTTCCTTCCGTGACCATAGATTCAAGAAACCAGCTTTGTCTTTCTTTCCATTGGAAACTAGAGTTCCTTCTTTTCGCCCGAGGAGTTTCAAGTTGAGAGCAAGCAGGGAGAGTTTGTCTCTCTTTGGAGGGAGCGGGTTTAGGAATGGGGTTTTGTTGAATGAGAAGGGGCGTAAGGGGAAGGGAAATAAGAGAGTGGTTTTGGTGAAGAGTAGTCAGGGTTTTGGCTACAAAGATGGTGACGAAACTGAGAGCGGAGCTTCTGCTAAAATTTTTGGGAATCTTGCTCTAGCCATTGGATTAGCATATCTGTCAATGACTGGACAGCTTGGCTGGATTTTAGATGCCATTGTCTCCATTTGGGTATGAGTCTCTTCCTTTTGGCCCGCCTTCGAAAATTCTGCAGTGATGATAGTTAATTAGCTTATACTTGAGCATGATTATTATGAAAGATTTAAAATTGATATTAAGGAACTGGCATGTCTCCATTAATTGTCTTCAAGGAGAAGCAAATAAGTTTTGCTAACTCTTTGGCTAGTTTTTGTACCTTTCATCATTATCCACCTTGTTGGTTTTCTGAATAGTTATAAATTGGTATGTGAATTTTAGAATATAGCAAGCAATCCATGAGATTTGGACTATCTTAGGATATAACAATCACTACTTAAGGACTTTATGCACAACAAAGTTCACGGAATAGCACGCCACTTTAGGACAAGAGAAGACAGATTTGAGACAGCAGAATCAAGTATGAGAGTATCCCGCCCTTCATGTAACTTCCCCTGGCAGACGCTGGCTAAATTGAGAGACAACATATATTTTTTAATTTCTGGTGATCAATATTTTGGTCTTAGCTTGGTGCTTCACCTGCTCAGGAGGTTGGGATTAACTTCATTTATTAATCTCTCATTACTGTTATGTGCCAGTGAAAACAATAGAGATGCATATTTTAGTGAATAGAATGATCCATGTTCTTTCTGGTAAATGTTATGTGTTCTCTCGTGTCTTTCCTCTTGGGGAAAGCACTTTCATTTGTTCTTGGATGGTCCCCTTACACCAAAATCAGTACATGTAAATGAATCTGATCATCGTTTTTATTTTTTATTTTATTATTATTATTATTATTTTTTTTTTTACTGAATGCAGATCTTTGCTGTGTTAGTACCAATAGTAGGCCTTGGTGCTTTCCTCTGGTGGGCTGGCCGAGATATAATGCAAGGCAGTGTGAGGCTTCTTTAATTTTTCACTATGACGTTCCTTGACTATTTATCTCACCATATATGGATCAGTTAATAGTGGAATGATTTAACCACATTTTTATGGTTTCATTGGATCCCTGGAGAGCTTCTTGGTTCTGCCTAGAGCCATATTTTTCAGATTGCGATGTTTTTTTCAGGATTTGCTGCCTTAGGCTTTAGTTGGTGATTTCTTTCCTTATCTTAAATGTAATTAATTAACTTCTATTCTTTGTATGGTTTTTTTCCCCTTGGGTTCAAATTTAGAATAAAAAAGAACTCTTTTTCTTTCTTTCTCAATTGTTTGTTTATTTAAAAAAAAATTAAAGGGAAAAGTACATTTCTTGTTTAATTTAAAATAATAGAAAAGTATAACTTATTAACAATGAGGAAAAACCTTATGCTAGGAAAGCAGCAGAATAAACAGAACAAGATTGAAAATACATCAGATTGAAAGGACTATTTAGTCACTCTGCATCTTAGTTGACTAAAAATGGGCATGACTTTGCAAATCCAGGGGCCACATTCTCTATCCTTACATTACTTGCCGTTGGAAGCCTTTGAAAAAGTAGTTCTTTATACAATTGAATTCATTATTTGCCAACGGGAAAGTTGTTGGCAATTTGATTTATGAGCAAAATTGGATGCAAGTATAATTGTAATTGTCTTGCGTCATTATTTTGCTATCAAGTTATTATAAATGTTCAAAGTAATATTAGCCTGTCCTAAAGTTATTTGTACCTTCATTTATTGGTGATCTTTTGTTCTATATGCAGTGCCCCAATTGCGGAAATGCATTTCAAGTTTTCAAGTAAGTTTTGTTTGAAACATGTTAATAAGGAAACTTTGTATTTTGGATAATTTTCTCCAACTGGTCACCTTTTCATTCCAGTTATCCTTTCCAGATCTCCAAATGATGATTTGCAGCTGTGCCCCTTTTGTGGTCTGCCTTTTTCTGGTAAGGGTGTGGTCTTGGCTTCTTCGTTTACTTGGCTTTTTTGTCCTATAACTTTCCCTACTTCTGTTCAATATTAGACTGTGGGCATCTGTTGATGGTGAAGCTCAAATCCACCTGTGGCCACCTATTCTCTTGCATAACTTTTCCTTGCCATGTTTAAATGATTTCATTTCCTATTTTTGTTTATTACTTACCCTGTTTGAAAAATCTAGTTTGGTAACTTTTGTTCTTAAAAGAATTCAATCCACTTCAGTATGCTAGAATTGTCTTTGTTCCAAGTTCCCTTCTAAATTAAGATTTAAAGAATGCCATACATGACAGGTGGTGTATGGGCATATTACTCTTCCAGTCTTAAATATAAGACTTATTTTGTAGCGTAAATTACACTACAAAATGGGTTTTATATGTAGGACCGGAGTAGTAAATTATTCTTTGCTTGAATATAGTAGTCTACTTTTAAATCATACGTGCTTATGCCTTGGTGCATAAACTTTCTACGTACTTTTTAGGCATTTTACTGAATTCTAATGTTTTGGTTACCACTGTCAGTAAAGATATGTCTACCACCATTACAATTCTGAGGTATAATTTAGGTTTCCTAACACTGAAAACAGTGAATTTCTTTTCCTGTGTGCAAAACCTAATTTCTCTAATGTTCTTCAAATGTTTTAAAGTGTAAATCATGTGTAGTTTGTATTCTGTAAACTTTTGATATGGTCTTCTAGTTTGGTGAAAGGAAGTGAAAAATCTACTTAATGTAGCTGCCCTGCCTGCCCGAATGTCAACCAACCCCTTTTCTTTGCCACAAGATAACTATATTTTCGATTCATAGAGACGCCTCAACAAATTCTTGTGCTACTTAAAAAGACATTCCATGATTTTAAAAACAGTAAATGTAACTGTTTTAAATCATTCATGCTTGTGCATGTTTCTTACTGTTTGAATTTCACCATGATAACAGTTGTGGGCAACGAGTTTGTAAAGGAATCAGTAAAATTTTCCAACCAACCTGCAACATTTGGAGAGGCATTTGGTAACTTCTCCAGTTCAAAAGATGGTAATCTTTACTAGGCCTGTTGCCTTGCCCTTCAAGCACAATTTTCTTCAGTCCTTGCTCTTTTCTCTGCGGAGATCCTTAATTTTTGTTGTGCGCCTTTTTTCCTGTTTTGGCAGAAAAGGATTCTATCAGAGCAATTGATGTTGAAGCAGAAATAAAAGATGTAGATTGAATCCTCAAAGCTATGCTATGGCAAGTTGGTAGGTTTTACCACTCCAAATTATAGCCCACTTTTGTGGTTGATTCTGTTAGATGGTTTATCTAAGCACATGACCAGTGAAATATTTTCAAGGAAACTGGAAATAATGTTGGGATGAGCAGAGTTGCCTAGCCTGTTAATCATGAACTCCATGTCATCTCTTGAAGCTTGCTGGCATATGTCAAGTTAAATAGACAAATCTCTTGATTTGAAATTTTCAAAGTAATATATTACTTCCTGTCCTCGATATAAAAGCTAGATATTTAATTTGTGGATATTTATGAAATTAGTTAAACTAGTTATTTATAATCAATGGACATAGTCTTCTCAAAAATATCCCCATTAATCATGTGCATTGAAACTATAATCTAATAGAAACTCCTTAACATGTGAAATCACAGTAAGTTCTTACCACACACACCAAAAAAAAAAACCATAGGTTACTTGGGGGAAAAATGGATAAATGTCAAAAACAAAGTGGATTGAGTTTGTGTATTTAGAACCAAATTGAATTGCCAACTAGCTCTTATGTTTAGAACCGAAGATAGTGTATATATATTTTTAATTCTTCATCATGTTTTGACCTTAGAATTGCCATAGTTAAATCACGATTAAAGAAAAGCTTAGGGCGTGAAAAGTGGAGCAGTTCAAGAAATTAAATTCAATTCAAGTTGCATGATATAGGGTAATGATTGTATTATGATAACACAATAACAAGCTGTGTATATTGGTAGACATCTTGGCCATATTCACAGGTGAAAAACTTTGTTCTGTAAAATAATTGTGACGGATATCATGAAGGGGTTTGGATTCTGGCAATAATAAGTCATTACGTATGTAAAATGTTTAGGTTTGATATTCTCCCGGCAATTTGCTCATAAATAAGTACTCTCTTAGTCGCTGATAAATGTGATATTAATATTCAGCAATAATAATAGACTCACTCGTTGACAAAAAATAGAGAAAAAAGACAAGAAAGGTTCGATTTAGGAACTGTTTGCCTAACTCCAAAAGTGCTTTTGAAGAGCACTTTTTCACAAATCAAGACAAATTCTTCTACATATTTATTTTGTATATGATAAAAGCACTTTTAAAATTATAGTTTTGTCTCCACCCAAACATCCCTTTAGACATTTCTTTTAAAGCAAGTTTTGGTTCCCTCTCCTTCTTCCCCACTCTCTTCAATCCAAATATAGCCTAAATTCTTTAATGGAATTTATATCCATTTTCAGGGTGAATAAACAAAAGGACACATGCTGATCTGCAAGTTGGATTGTTACTGTATCTTGCAACTTCTTCTGTGCTAATGGAACACATTTTTCGAAACAGTATGGTGACTGGAGTAACATTGCAATTGTGATATTATATTTTGACTGTGATGTTTCTCACGTCACACCTTGTACTAAAATTGTTACAGTGATTCTTTGTAGTCCTATACATTTGAATTCTTGTCAATTTATTCGTCAAATAGAAAGTTGGACTAGATATTGGATATCCTGATTGCAAAAGCTTAGGCCAAGTTATATGGGATCCCCCCCCCCCCCACACATATATCTTCATTCTATTTGAAATACGTTGCATCTTTCAATGGAGATTTGGATTTTGGTTCCTCATGTTATGACTAATTAACTCCCGTTAGTTTAACTAGCAAAGGAGTTGAATATCCCTCTATCATTCCTCTATATCTATCTAGGTTGAGAAACAATTCATTTTTTATTATTTTTTTTTTTGGTGAAAAAAGAGTGATGACATCACTAAATATTAACTCCTCTCGGGAGTTCTATTCCAGCTGCATCTTCCTGAAGAATCTCAATGACATTACTCGGCGGCGTGTTCCACAGTATCCATGTCTCCTTCTGGTTTAAGCTCATCTTGGCTAAGCTGTCCGCGCATCTATTGCTTTCTCTGTAAGTGTGATGAAATTTCACTGTCCATTGTTGTTGAATTAAGTCTCGAATATGCTTTGTTAAAATAGGATCTCCTGTGATTTCCCTTTCGCTATTTATTTGCTTGATTATTCCTTCTGCGTCTGATTCCACTAGGATTCTTCTCAGTCCCAGCTTCCAGCAAAGCTTGAGACCTTCTATAATTCCCCAGACTTCCGCTCCCTCTACATCACTGGAATCTAATTTGCATGTGAATCCTCCCAGCCATTCTCCTTCGATTCCCCTCACTACTCCTCCACATCCTGCTTGTCCGCTTCTGTTCCTCGCTCCATCCGTGTTCAATTTACACCATCCAGCTTCCAGTGGGTACCATCTAATTAAGGTTATTTCTCCAGGTTTGTTCCTTTCCAGCCATATTTCTTGCTTGTTACTGTAGCTTCTACGGTCTTCTTCAATCACTTTCTTCATATTCCAGGGTGCCTTTGTATTTGGGTCATGGATCTGTAAATTCCTCCACTTCCAGATGTGCCAGCAGCTTGTAGCAAAATATTCCGGCCATAATAATTCTTCTTCTGATCTTCCTCTGAAATTCACATTTTGGTCGAACCATTGCTCCCATTCCATGTTAAAAAACTGTGACCAGTACTCTAACGGTACTATGCTTTCCCATATTCTTTCTGCATGCGGGCAATCCCTTAAAGCATGTAGGATGTCTTCCTTTCCAGTTTTGCAGATATCGCATAATCCACCTCTGCCATCCCATTTCTGGGACCATTCTTTGGTCAAAAGGCGTTTGTGTCTTGCCCTCCACATAAACACTCTTATTCTCTCAGGAACTTTCATTTTCCAGATTTTTCTCCATATTCTATTCGGTTGCCCCTGTCTTTCCTCTGCCAGCCCCTTGTACGTGCTTGCTGTTGTGAATTCCTTATCATTATTCAATCTCCATTTGAACTTCATTCTTCCCTGCATTGCTTCTGCTTTAACATTGGCGTTGAATATTGGTTCCAATTTTATCATCTCCTTCCATAACCTTGAGTCTCCTTGTTTTGCTCTTGTGCCTTCCCTTCCCCTGTGTCTTTCTTCGTACTTTCCAGATAGTACTTGTACCCAGAGTTCCTTTGGATTGACAGTTTTCCTCCACAGTAGCTTTAATAGTAGTGCATCATTCATAGTCTTTAGCATTTTGATCCCAGATCCCCCATTGCATTTAGTTTTACAGAGAGTCTGCCAAGAGAGTGCATGCCACTTTCGCTGCTCTTCCTTTTCACCCCATATGAATCTTCTTTGTTCTTTCTCTAATACTTCGATCACATTCTGGGGAATTCGATCACGTTGCATCTGGTAGAGTGCCATCATGTTTGTGACTGAATTGACCAGTGTTAATCTTCCAGCCAGCGATAGACTTTCCACTTTCCACCCCTTCAGTTTTTTTCGAACTTTTTCTATCACCTTGGTGTATTTCTCCTTCTTTCTGCGTGGGAACGAAATCTCTGCTCCAAGGTACCGTCCTATGTCTTCTACCTGTCTGAAATTACTCTTCCTGCATATTTCTCTCTTCATATGGTTTGACACATTCGGAGAGAAGAAGACTTGTGTTTTCTCATTGCTTACTTTGTGTCCTGAAATTGAGCCAAATTCCTGCAAACAATCTAAAATAACATCAATTTGGTTAGTATTAGCTTCTGCAGACAACACAAGGTCGTCTGCAAACATCATATGAGAAATGTTTGGGCCTTTCCTGCCCGCTCTCATGCCTCTCCATTTTTTCTCTCTCACTCTATCAAGTATAAGGTGTGTGAGCTTTTCCATACCGAGCACAAACAAGTAAGGAGACAGAGGATCACCTTGTCTTAGTCCTCTAGTGGGCTTGAATTCCTCCATCTTCTCACCATGCCATATAATTTGTGTCTTTGTGGTATTGACACAGCCCATTATTTTGTTTATCAAGCTATCCGGGCATTTCAGTTCGATTAGCACCTTTTCCATAAATTGCCAACTGATTCTGTCATAGGCTTTCTCAAGATCCACTTTTATTGCCATGAATCCTTTCTTCCCTCTCTTTTTTCTCATTGAGTGTATCATCTCATTCACTATAATGATATTATCATGTATGTTCCTCCCCGGGACAAAGCTGCTTTGGAAGGGGGACACCACTTTTGTCATAATGCATTTCAATCTTTTCACCATACTCTTGGATAAGCACTTATAAACCACATTGCATAGGGATATAGGTCTGAATTGGGTTACCTTCTCTGGAGCCTCCACCTTCGGGATGAGTGATATGAGAGTTTTGTTGCCTTCCCTTATTGCCTCACTATTATCCCACATGTTTTTGACTGTACGGCAGACATCTTTCCCCACTGTTTCCCAGTTTTTTTGGAAAAAGAGCGCTGGATATCCATCATCTCCTGGTGCTTTCAACCCTCCCATAGAGAACATTGCTTCTTTGATTTCTTCATCTCTTAGTGGCCTGTTGATTCTATTCCATTCTTCCTCAGAAATTGCTGGCCAGGTGTGTGTAGTTTTTTGCCACCCCCTTACTGCTTGATCTTCTTCATAAAGGTTCTTGAAAAAGGAATTCATTAAAGCTCCGGTTTCCTCTTTCCCTTCCACCCACTCTCCCTGGTCATTCTTTAACATGCTTACCCTGTTTCTTCTTCTTCTAATGTTCGTTTTAGTATGATAGAAAGAAGTATTTCGATCTCCATCATTCAGCCACTTAGTTCTAGCTTTTTGGTACCACATTATTTCCTCCCTCTGTAGGATGATATTCAGTTCCTCTTTCAGTTTATCCTCCAGCCTTTCTAGGTGCCCTTGGTGTTTGACTTGTAGCCTTCTTTGTATTCCTGCAATCCTGCTCAATAATTCTTTTTTTTGTTTTGCCACATGTCCAAACGTGTTTTCATTCCAACTCACTAACTTTGGTTTTAACTCAGTAAGTTCTTGCCAAACATTCTGTTTACTCCCCCAGCTTGTCTTTAGGAAATTCTTAAAATCCCCATGTTGCAGCCACATAGCTTCAAACCTGAAAGGTCTTTTGGTCTTGTCCCCTCTGTTTGTGAATAGATGGATTAGCAGTGGATGGTGATCCGATTGAATTCTAGGACCCACTCTTACAAAAGCTTCGCTGAAATAATTCCTCCAGGCTATATTGCAGAGGGCCCTGTCTAGTTTTTTGTATAACCTGCTACCGTGAGCTGTGATAGGTCCTCTCCATGTGAACCTGGGTCCTTCTGAAGCAATCTCTGTTAATCTACACTTACTTATTCTTTCATAGAATCTGGTGCACTTGTCAATGTTTACTTCCCCTCCTCCTCTTTGTTCTTCCCTACTTATTATGTCGTTGAAATCCCCTGCCATCATCCATGGGCCTTGTGTGTGAGTAGCTATATTTTCTAGTTGATCCCAAAGTTCACGCCTTTCCCGCTCTCTTGGGCTAGCATACACTGCTGTGAACCACCATTTACTATCCCCCAATCCGCTAACTTCACAATGTATGTATTGTTTCTGTTGTTCCAGAACAATAATGTTAATGTTCTCATCCTCCCATAAAATCCATATGCCCCCAGACATGCTTTGGGCATCCATTAACACATGCTTTTTATATCCCAATTTTTTAATAATTTTTTCTGCCTTTTCACCACTGCACCGAGGCTCAACAAGTACAACAACTTGAGGTCTAAATTTCCTTTTTAATTCTCTAAACGCAGCGCCAAACTCATGGCTAACTGCTCCTCTCACATTCCATGTAAAAATCATTAAAACCAATTCCAGAAAGAGTCAAACCTTTAGAACTCACAGATTCTTCGAGTTCTGTATGCTCTCATTAGCCTTCTCATAGTACTCTTCTTGTATTTGCGCCTCTGGGCCCATTTCTCTTTGTGACCTGCTTTTTCTTTCCACATCCAATAAACCCAATGCTTCATTTTTCTTGTTTGGGTCAGGTGGCTTCTCTTCCTCACATTCTATTATGTCATTGACTTGGTCTGGATATGCGTCAAGGAAACGGTCCATGATAAGGTCCTCCCCATCCAAATCCACTATTTCTTCCTTTTTTGTTTCCTTCGGCCCAGTTGCTCTGTCCAGACTCCCATTTTCAACCCCAGTTTGACTCTGTTTGGCCCATGTATTCTGTCCACTTGTGTCTTCTTTTTCCTTTTCCACTTGGTTCGGCCCAACATCTCTTGTCAAGTCTAGGCCCACTTCCTCACCGCCTACTCCTTTAACCCCAATTAGTGTCTCCTGTTTCCTACTCCTCTCTATTTCTCTAGCTTCTGGTTTCTTGTTCGTCTTTTCCTTTCTGTTCCCTTTCTGACCGCTGCTGCCCATGTCAGAGTTCTTGCTTATTTCTTTCACCTTCATACTCTTCTCCACTGTGCGCATCTCAACGTTCGAGGTTTCTTTCAGTGTTCTCCTGTCATCTCTTTCTTTCGACTCTCCTTCCCTTGTTTCCTCCTCAATCTCTAGAGCCGCAAAACGAGACTTGTTTCCCATTTTTTCCGGCGCTCCTCTGACACCTTTCTTCTGTTGTTCAGGAATTTTTCCTTCCTTGCCAGCTGCCTTTCTACCCCTTCTTGGGTATTGTGCTATCATCCATTCCCCATATGCCCCTCCCGTTGTACTTTCAGAGTTTTCCACCGGACTTATTTCGCCGGCGGTATGCGTGTTAGTTGCTGCTGGGCGTTGTTCCTTCTCTCCCTGTACTCTTGCTTGGCAGTGTTCTTTATCATGGCCAAATTTTCCGCATTTAAAACAGATCATATGCAGGCCCTCGTATTCAATTTTGAGTGTATTGCCATCTACTGAATAAGCAAGTAAGAGGGGAGTACTGAGGTCTATTTCTACACACATCCTGGCATACATAGTCCTTGCTCTCATGAGAGTCATCTCATCCACTTTAATAGCTTTTCCAATCCTATTTCCCAAGTGATAGAAGAATTTTTTATCATAGTAATCGCCTGGTAAACCTGGTAGCCTTACCCACACAGCTATTGTTTGAATTTTTTCCTCCCATGGCTTGAAATTTCTCTTCCATGTTTGCACTGTGAGGTAATGATTTTGGATAATCCATGGTCCACCTTCTAGCGCAAAGTAATAATCGTCCCAGTCCTGGAACGTGGCCAGCATATATCCGTTTCCAATCACATTCAATTCCACATTCCCTACTTTTCCCCACATTTGTTGCACCTTTCTCCTCAATTGCATGAATCCCATCGTTCCTCCCATAAGCTTGATGATTAGAGTATTTTGCCATTTAATTTCCAGTCGCCTTCTTTCCTCCTCTGTGAACTCTATTCTAGGCCCATATACAGTATCTGTTATTTTTACCCCTTTGAACAATTCTGCCTCATTTCCAAACATTAGACTTCCATCCCACATGTCTTCTTCTCTTTCTTTTCTCCCTCTGTTTGGTGCATGACTGCCTCCTGGACTAAGGGCTTCACGATAGGACATCGGAGGTTTTTCCGTTTGAGTATTTCTCATACTGTCCTGGTTCATCCATTCCTCCTCTCTGGGTTGTAGCGAGACCTCCCCTGAGAAGAGTCCCTTCGTTTTCTGCATCTTGCCTCTCATATCCCCACCTTCTTGTATTTCTTTCATTTGCATTGGTATTTCCACAGCTCGTCCTTGTGATGTTCCTCCTTCACCTTGCTCATAAGTGCTCTGTTCCCGTTTGCTTCCCCGTTCCACTTCCCCCATTCCGTCTCCAGGGCGGTCTGGGGTTGGTTTCCAGGGGTTTCATCTGTAGGTAGCATGAAAAAGCTCAGACCTTCTCTCTCTAACTTTCTCTCTCTTTTTTATGTGCCTTACACGATGACGTTGCTTGGCGACCTTCCCTTCCACCTTCGAAACAATTCATTTTTTAGGGGATAAGTTTTTTATGTGCTGGTTCCCATATGAGCATTGGCTTTGATGAACAGTAGCCCGGGATATTTGCGGAAATATGCTGTAAATCCCAGGCTTTGGGCTGTTACTAGGTAAGGACAAATAAAACATAAAGGATGAAATAAAAGCCTTTGAATTCTGTAAATTTGCTAAGGCTTTGTTTACTGTCATTTTTAAAATCATTTATAAGCACATTTTAGAAAAATTAAGATGACTTTTTTTGCATGCTTATTTTATATTTTATAAATTATAATTAAAAAACTGTTTATAAATCATTACATATAATTGTAAATTTAATATTTTATTAAAAATTATAAATTTTAATAAACGACTTTAAATTGCAAGTGATGTACCATTTTTTCACATGAAAAATTTAAAAGACTTGTCATAAAGTTTTGACATTCATTTTTCACATATCACATTTTTACACACATTTATTTCACTAACTTGTATATTAATAAATCACAGTACTACAGAATGTTCCGTGATTATTAAAAACCACGCCCTTTTACTGAAATATTGAAACGTTTTTGTCTTGAATTGAAATTATTGATGTATTGGTCTAAAATATCATCCTCAAATTTAATACTTTTTAAAAATATATATTAATTTGTATTGTTAAAATTTGATGTGCACGGTTTACAGTTATAATAGAGACAAAAATCAGAACCTTGAGAAATCAATTTTATATTTTCAATTTTTTTCTTTCCTATTGTACTGTAAGAGGAGAGCTGAATTAACAACGCACACCATTGTCCCTTCGGGGACATCCAATAAAATTGTAACCAACAACCCTTTACACAGTTTCGCCATTCTCTCCCCTAGTCAACAGAGCTAGCCAGCCTCCATAAGCGGTTTTCATCGGGTGTTCTTTGGTGCAGCACAACATGGTTTTCCAATAGGCAAATCGTTTTTGTGGGCTACGTGTGTTCGCCTGGGAAGCAAAAATGGGAAATAATTTTCTGAACCAATCTCAATCTTCTTGTCTTCCAAAAGATCATATAGACTTCAAAATGTCCCCAACAACTAGTCCCCCTTGAGTCCAATGGGTGCCACCCTGCATTTGGAACATGAAATAAAAATAAGCACGTGGCGTTAAGTTCCTCAGCATTTTTTTTCTTCCGTAGATGAGATATAAGGAGTATGTTCCACTGATAGCAGTGTCTAATCTCCCACAATCATTGAGTCACGGGGCAAAAAATGTGAATCGGCAAAAACAAACTACTTCCAGATCATATCAACTATACAACTTAAACAGAACAGTGATCTAGATCCAAACAAATACATCGATGACTAGACATGGCCCAACACATTCAAACTTCTACTTACCAAATTTAGAGCAAAACCCAAAATAATGTATCTACAAGACTTTATTGAACAAAGAAAACAAAAGGGTACTCAAATGGATTAAGGAATTTGTAGATAGGATTCCATCCTTCTATCACTTCTCATTGTCAAGCTTGTGGCATGAAAACAATGTTTGTTTCCTATTTACTACCTCCTGTCCTTAATATAAGAGCTAGTTGACTAATTTAAGTAGATTAAGAAAATTAATTAAGTTAATTATTTGTAATAAATATGTGGTCTTTCCTAAAATACTTTTGCTAATCATCTATATTAGCTAGAATAACCTTTGATGAAACATTTACCATATGCAGCTAGTACAAGGACCATTTTAGGAAAAAAAAAAAGGATAAATATGAGAGACAAAGTGGATTGAGATTTTATATTTAGGACCAAACTGAATATCAAACTAACTCTTATATCAAGGAATGGAGGGTAGTATTTGTCAGTATGGCACACTTTAATGTAAAGAACTTCAATCTGGATAAAAATCGAGCATTATACAACAAAAATACACAATGCATGCATATCCATCTACGTAGGAAGGAAATAAGTTTTCCATCTTGTCAACCATGCTATCACAACCTGTTGGCTTTTCTAGCCTGGTTTGATGGTTTCAGCTTTAGATTTACTATGCACCTTCGGGTAATTATTAGTCAAATACTAAGTTGCAGGATGCCCTACTTTGGCAATTTTTTTGGCTCAGAATGCCACGCACAACGGTATCAGCTCATTGGATAAAATAGCATCAATTCCAACCAACGCATTGAAGACTAGTAGCCTTAAAACCAAAAGCAAGTCTCAGAGTAACTTGGGAACCAAACATATCATAGAAACATTTGCAGAATGATAATCTATATCCAAGTACCTGCTTACGTGAGATCCAACTCGAGCATTTTGGAAAGCTTTAAGAACACGGCTGGTATTGCATGCTACCAAATTATCAACAGCTCTAAACTCGAAATGCAAGACGTTTACTGCTTCCACGGCCTGCACTGCAAGAAAATGAAACCATTAGTAACTAGCGATGTATCTCAGTCCATGTATACGCTATACCTTCTAACTTTTTTTTATAAATTTAACTCCAGACAGACACTTTTAGAGATTAGACCAGAAGATTTATATTTACACTATGTCACACATATATTGATATCAAAATTCTGCAGAACTCATTTTCTATTACTATCTCACTTTCTCACCAATTAAGGAAACGTTGAAATAACCTTTTTTTTTTGTACGAGACATTGAAATAACTTCTAATGACCAAAAAGAAAATAACATGAGTATCTCACCAAAATCTTCAAAATTCGGTACGGTCTTTATGCGCATAATTTTCAGGTACTACAAAAACAAGCAAGCCAGGGAATTTAAATTTGAGCAAATGAAGACCTTTCAGTTTCCAACACTTTCCGATAAATCAGACGGTACGATAAGAAGAGATTGTTCTGGAAAATTCTGTAAATAAAAGCATGAAATGAAAGCATTAGTAACTCCGGGACGAAGGGGCTGTCATAACGAAAATGAAGGTCGGTAGGAACACAGAGGCGAGAGGCAGAGTGAGTAGAAGACAATGGTGTGGAAGCTCTGATAGGAAGTGTAGGATAAGCAGACATGGCGCAGGATAAGACCCACATCTTTGAGGCGGGAAGGAAAGCAGAGCAGAGACTGGATTGGCTTGTGGCTTTGATTTCGATTTCTTTTCCTTCCAACTTCCCTTCACACTATACGGACACAGCGATCCATTTCAACCTCTCTCTCTCTCTCTCTACTTTTTTATTTTAAGACATTGAATCTATAATAAATAAGAAATATGCTAAATAAATTGAAAATTAAAATAAAAGAAAAGGATAGACAAATAGGAAGACGAAGATTAAGACATCATAATTTTGGTAAAAATTATGCGATATGAAAGATCATTAATGGGATATATTATATTTTAGAAGTATTTTTAGACCCTTGAACAAAAACTAACTATAGAAAAAAAATCATTATTTTTAATTAAGAAAAATAACAAAAATATATTAATTTCTATGTAATAAAAATACTTTTTCTTTTTTCATAAATCAATCATTACATAAGTTTTGTAAGAAGTCACTAGGCTTTAGCAAATACCCCTTAACATTCTAAATATTACAAAATGCCTAGTCATCTTAAATTTGATATTCTTTTGACACGTGGGTATAACAAATAAGTAACTCCATTAAAAATTATTAATAAAAAAATGCAAAATTACATGAATAAATTAATATTATTTCCATTTAAAAGGAATGGTGTTTCTGCTTCGCTTATGCTATGAATTTATAAGAAAATGAATCACTTGAATCCCCAAACTAGAATATTTAGAGAGTAACAAAGAAGTCGATAAAACTAAGATAGGAGTGATTCCTGTGACAGCTCAATAATATTGAAATGTTACGAGGTAATCTCTACTTATTTTCTTCATAATTTCTTATAAGATTTCAAGTAAAGAGTGAGATAGTGATGTCTATAGTTGACAAGTTTAATTTTCTATATCATAAAATTATCACATGACTAAAATTTTTTATTCATTAATTTCTTATTTATGAAAATGTAGATGACCTTATTCTTTTCTTCTCCGGTAAATTTTAAATGATTTTGAGGGGATTCACATTTCTCGGCCTTAATTTCATGTAATTGGGGCGCGATCTAATGTTACGCGTATCTTTCTCCCTCTATATTTCTAGATCTGAAGTTTCTAGTTAATGATATACACTAATCATGATTTTTGTTGATTCAAGACACAATCTTTTTAAATTATTGAATCATTTAATTCTTTTATTTGTGCATAGAAAATCTAATCTAAATGTTAGGTATATCGTGCCCTCTATAATAAATATCATAATCATAATTAATTTTTGCGAATTACTATAGTTTAGAAGTTAGATGTATAGAACCTTATATCATTTGTAAAGAAGCAATTTCGATTTTTAATATACCTACCCGCTAATTAATCATCACTTTGTTTTTCTCAAAACTTCTACATGTCTTAGCTAAAAACATTACAGGATTTGGGCAATTTTTCTCCCTAGGATTTTGGGTATGTCTAGATTAAGGATCAAAAGGGAGTATGAATTTACAAATCATTCATAAATGCAATGAGAGAGAGAGAGAGAGAAGGTTATTAGAACTTTGATAATTAAAATTCTTTAAATTTTCTTTCATGGGATTTTTAAGGTAATCTGTTAAATAAATGAACAGGGAAGGGAAATAGAAAGGTGGGGAAGGGCAAAAGAAAGAGGTTCAATGAAGCAGAGCTGAAAGGGATAAGAGGTTATGAGAAAGGACCAAATTATGTGGAGGTTGGGTGTGGATTCACCAACAAAAAATATGGAGACTTTGGTGGCAGACTTAGAGTCAAAACCAATGGTCAATTCTTGATCAAATGTCAATGCTATGAAGGCTGCGAACAAGGCAAACCCCACCGCCAACCCCCCTCCCTTCTATATATCTCTATTTATGCATTTATCTTCATACTTATACATATAGTCAAAAAAATTTAGATGAGTCAAGTAATTTTGAAAGCTCATCTATAGCTTGGGGAAGAGCTGCCCAGCTTTTCACCCTCCCTCCACATTAGCTACAGTCTTGTGTCTAATTTTCTCATTCAAATTAACCTATAGTTATCGGTTATTATTTAGAATTAGTTATGGAATCGAGTTTGATTCTAAATATAAACCTCAATTCATTTTGTTTTATATACTTATATTCTTTTTCGTACTATCTTGATTAATTGCATATGTTAAGAGATTTGCATCAAGGGTAATTTCAATGCAAATGATTAAGAGAATATTTTAGGAAAACCAACAAATATTTTTGACAAATAACTAATTTAACTAATTTTCTTAATCTAACCCAAATTAGTTAAGTAGATCTTATATTAAAAATCACAAGAAGTGCTAATATATTTGTATGCATGATAAGATCAAGAACATGGTGGGAAATGCATGTTTTTTAATTTACTTGTGTCAGCATTGTACTGAAGAATCAAAAAGAAGTTGCTGTGAATATATTTCAGCGGATGTGACTCCAAAGGAATTTGAGAAGCATGCTGCAATGAAAGAAGTGAAGGGGAGGAAGTGGACGAGCAGCATATGGGTTCAAGATGAAGCCACAGGAGAGAGGGTTGCTCTGGGTAAGTCAATTATAATGAAGTGCTACAATCACAAAGCAAATGTGGATAACTGGATCAAACACGTGAGTCGCAGCAACAAGTTCCACAATGATCTCTTTGTTCGCTGTTCCAAGTGCCACAAAGAGCGCAGGTTTCGTCGTCGTACGATGAAGCAGATTAAGGAATACCATGATGCTGTCAATAGCAGCACTTGGGAATGCTCTCTTTGGCCTTATGACAAGTAAGTTCAACTCTCTCACCTCTAGCTATAATCATCTGTGTCTCAGTTAGAGAGACAGAGAGAGAGAGCCATTAGAAACAAGGTAGCGTGTGTGTGTGTATGATATTATTGACTGGTATAGTTAAGTTGGTCGATATATGTAGGATGATTTTCCACCTTAAAAGACGAGCTTTTCATGGGAGATTCCTCATCTGACATAAGTACCTGTCATTTGATATCACGCCTAATGGTCGGCAGTTTTAAAAATGAGCACTTGTGGAGGATAGTTAAGTGTCACAAATGTAAATATAGTATGTTAACTGTTATTTCACCTTTCATGTAAAGTTGACTGATTGATAGAGATCAAGGCAGGATAGATGATGTTTGAATAAACCCGCTTCATGTAGTATAATTACTGGCTCAATGGAATACTTAAGTAGGGTAATTGTCCCACCTCAACAATTAGTTTCAATGGGAGGGTTTCTCATACTACCTAGCTATCAATATGTAAGAGAGGGAGCACAATCTTAAGAACACTCCATTACTTAATTTTGAGGAAAAGGCTTAAGAATAAACGAAAAAAAGAAAGCCACAATTTCAAGCATCTCTTACAAATGCAGTGATCTAATAATTACTTAGTGGCTAGATCGATCCCTAGCTATATCTACGAAAGAGATCTTGTTAGGAGAAGCAAAGCCCACTTCTGTGATTTCTATATCTCGAAAAGAATAAATTCTTAGCTAACTGTTGGGGTCTACCCTTGAAACACACAGAAGAGTAGTCAAAGGTTATTATTAGATCAATAAGAAGTTACTATTGGCTAATTATTGTAGTGTAATTGAAGGCTCAGTAGAATACTTAATTAATTAGCACATCTTAAGCTTTGACAGCTAATTCCATTAATTGTTTTCAATTTTTTTTTTCAAGAGTCAGTCAAAGAAATATACCAACTTTCTGCTAGTACAATAGGGATGAGTGCTTTCATTTGCAAGTACGTGAAATTAGAAATAAGAGTGAAGAACACAATGGGTTCTTATATGGTGTTGGATGTGGTCATTAACAAAAAGCCAATTTTGAATGTATAATTCCATTTATTAAAATTTGAGTGTTCAGTTTTTATAAAAATTATATCTTTGGCCAGGTTATTGTTTTTATTACTTTCCAACAGTTACGTAACACCTACATAATAAGTAGTAGTTAGTGGTTATTGTTAGCTACATTAAGATGTTAGTATTGGCTAATGTGTGTCTGTGTGTGAGTAAAATACTTGGTAAAGGGAATAAGGGAGGGTAAGGAATTAGTGTGATTGAAAATAGCAGCATACTGGGGATAACTGAGACACTATCAGTTTTGTAATACTTTTGCTTCCTCCGAGAGTCGAAACCATCGGAAAAATTACACGACAAGGAGGCAAAGATGTGTCCTCCTCGTTCGTTTTATAGCTTATTTTATGTTTGGATGTGTCATGTTTTTATCACAGTAGACAAAGATGTGTCCTCCTCGTTCGTTTTATAGTTTATTTTATGTTTGGATGTGTCATGTTTTTGTCACAGTCTTGACTTCACAAGTCACAACAATATTGATAGAAGGACTCTAGCAGACCAAATCAAACCTTATAAATTGAGCCTACACACAGGTTCACACACATGAACGTCAAGTTATTATATTTAGCTATAAATAAATTTATCATACCTTTTGATATATACAAGAATTTCTTATGTTTCAGAATAACCTGTGAAGAGGAAGAAGAACGAGACAATCGCAAAATGTACCGAGGTTGTCCTCTTGTCAAGCAGTGCCAGGGCTGCAAGTATTGTAATTGCACTGGCTGCCTTAAGTGCCGCTTTGTGAACTGCAATTGCAGAGAGTGCAGTGACTTCATGAACGAAGGAAAGCCTTATTAGGTTCTTGATGGATACATTATCTGATTTTCCAATGTGGAAGCAGATGAACTGAACTATTTGATTTTCTTTCTTTTATTTGTTTACCTTTTTTTTCTTTTTTATCGCTGTTGTTTTCATGCTGTCCCCTTCTGTAAATTTCTGAACTTTTTAGAGAATCTTTCAGTTCATACCCAATAGTTTCTTGGATGAAAACTGATATTGAAATATTGTTGTTGGTGTCATGCTTGCTGCTTAGTAATCTCAGGGAAGGGAATTCAATTAGAATAAATAATTTATTTAACAGAAGATCCAGAAACTTAGGTTTTTACATTTTAATTCTGCTTGTATATGGTGCAAGTAATCAAGATCATCAAACATGGATTTGCTAAATGTGAGAAAGAAATTTGACGAGGGTTTTGCAATCAATTCTAGGCATCAATAATGCCTCTCCATTTCTAATTTTATTAATTTTGATCATAGGCCGAGCAATTACAGGAAGGCTTATGAGTATTTAAAAAAAGAAGCAACCAATATTGACCTGAGTGGTCATATTTACTCATGTTAATATCCTTTGAATGTTCTATATCTGCTTATATTTTTAAAACGTGAATAGATTATATTGATTCTGATATTGGCTCTTTTAGAATATCTGTATGCAGCACATCTTCGTGAAAACTAGGAAGAGTATAGGTTGGTATACAAACTTAGAGTGACTATGTTATACGCTACAATTAATATAACTTGACAAGCCATGAATGTTTTAGTTTTTCGTCAGGTCAAATAGTATTTAGATCTGCCATAAAACTGTAAATGATAAAAGTAATAGAAATGCTTGTTGGTAGAGAGAAATAAGTTTAACAACTTTTAAATTTAATCTGTTATATCTTGCAAATCATCTGCTTCTTTCGTATAGAGATTTGAGCTTCTTGACGTAATTTTTTTTTTTTGGGTGATATTCTTGACGTAATTTTTTGATGAGTTGGATATAATTCTTTGACCTTGGTTCAAAACAAATAATACAAAGTTCACTAAAAATGGCTCACTAACCGACCAGTCCTAGTCCATTTTGGATACCATGGAATTAAAGAAAGACCAAAGACATTGCATAAATGAACAGAGGTTTGATCAATATGATGTCAGGATGTATATTAATGCCTAATTGATTTGCACTCGAGGGCTTGGATAAATGATACAATGGTTGCTGGCAAGGAAAAAAAATGATACAATGGTTTGGTCCAGCACCACTCTAGTGTACTGACCCATCACTCCTGTCACAATGAACAATACAAAACAGACTCAAAATTCTCTTACAGTTACATAATTGATCTATGCTATGGCTATATGATACAGCTAACAAGTCAAGGAGACCTAAGACTGCCTTCAGGCATCAAATCATCTCTGGTCAAAACCTTTGTAGAAGCTTTTAACTCTGACAACAAATCAATAACCTACTTGGTAGATCTTTTTATGGGCCCGGCACAAGAAAATCACGGGGCATGCTGACATACAGAAACTAATATCATGAAAGATATGGGGCTGCCCACTTTAGTTAGCGATTCCTTCCCCTGCCTCTTCGGGTGCTAGCAATAGTAGCTACTAAAGAGTTGCCTTCGTTAAGTAAAGCACTGGATCCTATGAGTTTCAAGCCAAGGTTTTTTATCAAATATGACAATCTATTTTCATCCCCTCCAGTGATTAGCTGAAGCTGGTCTGCTTGTTCACGGGATATAATAGCGTAAAGTTGCATCGGGAGCGCTGTAGTGTTCAGATAGCTACTTAATAAATCATCCTTGTCACTCTCTTTGGCATTTCCAAAAGTGATTTGCATAAGCCCCTTTGACTGAGGGTTTTCTGATGAAGGATCAAACAATACAGCAAACTTCCCAAATTCCAGATCAGGCTTCTTGAATAGGTCTGCCAATATATCATTATATGGGCCACTATTCTTGGGGACATATTTCCTAGGATTATTTTGTCGAAGATGAGTTGCCTGGTAAATGCGAGACGCTTCTCTTAAGCCACTCAAGAAAGCACCATGCATTGTGGCTGGATATTGCCTACTTGTCGCCTCACCAGCAAAGAACAGCCGGTTTCCGACACTTTCAGCAAGTATATCATAATCATGGCCAGATGAGTGCACACTGACATGAGAGTATGAACCATAAGAAAGCGGATCACTGCCCCATCTCGTACAAATTGTCTGTATTGGATTAGGCACAAGGATGCCTTTAGGGCTATATATACCTGCAGAAACAGATAAAACACATGAAATGATAAGGGGCATCTAGAACACTGAGTAAAAAAGAGCTAAAATCCAAAAATTCAATTAACAGGTGATACAAAGGGGCAGCTAAGCTTTTGTTGCTGAGGCATAAAGCATTATAATACCTCTGAGGGTGTTTAAAACACGATGGAGCAAAATGGATGGATCTGTAAATTCAAAGGCTTGTGCAGCTTCACCAGCCACCAGTGCAATAAGTCCTGCACCTCCAGAAACAGTATGGTAACTGTAAAATAAGAAGAATTCTCCCCGTTGATGACTATGCTCATTGAGATGCCCAAATGTGTCTAGCTCTTCCCCCCAAAACACATAAGGGAAAACCATTGCAACTTTGTTCAGAAGCCCAAACCCCATCCTCTCTATAGCTGCCAGCTTTCTTGCTGGTAATTCAGGTTCAAAAATGATGGCCTTCTTTTTTAGAACTCCAAGAGGTACAGTGCATAGCACCATATCTGCTTGAAAGGTTTGGTCCCCAGCAATAACTTCAACACCCTTGTTTCCATATCTAATAGCATCGACAATCTTTCCATAAAAAATAGGAACTCCTTCGGATAGAGCTTTTACCAGCCTCCAATTACCACCAGCAAGAAAGCAGTGATCACCACCCATCTCATAAGGATCATCCTGATCCCAATAGGCAGCTGACAGATTTGAAAGACATCCAGCATTTGCATACTCTAAATTTGCCAGATGCCAATCCAATAGTTGCTTCTCATCTGTACTTCGGGCCACAGCATACAACATTTTGAGTGTCCCCAGGACTGATCCAAGAGAAACATCACTTGCAAATCCGCCCATAATTTGCCTCAATTCCATAACTTTGTCTAGCAATTTATTGAAAATGAATTCAATACTTGAATCCATTGCCCTGTCAACTGGCGCTCCATCTGGCTTGTACAAAGGGCAATTGTCTCTGACTTTATGAAGTGGTATAGAAAGCTGCCGAGCCAAAACTCCTAGAGGATTTGCATGAATGCCAGTGATAACACTCCCACCAAGATCCAAAGCAGCAAATTTGCCCTCAAGTCCCATCTTCTGAGTATATACTCTTCCACCAGGCCGGTTCCTACCTTCTAGTACAATTACCTTGTAACCAAATGACATGAGCTGCCTTGCTGCAGCTAAACCAGCAAGGCCAGCACCAACAACAATTACAGACCCTTCAGTTGCCTCAGGCATCTGAGAAATGATTGACTGTGAAACTCCAAAATTTATGTACCCATTATACAAAAGAAAATTATAAGCAGAATTTATCAAATGTTCACACTCACTGCTAACAGTTTCTCTAATCTGCCCTTTGGTTAACCACGTCCTTACATTACTTCTCCATCTTGCTAATATATGATTCCTTATAACAATGTAATCATTCAGCTCCTTCCCACCCAATTGTCTCACAACCCCAGCTCTAATCTCGTCCTCAAGAAGCGCATCAATTGGGAACCCAAGAGAAAAGCAATCATAGCCTCAGTCTCAGTCTCCTTCTCTATATCTTCTTTAGTCCTACTCTTCTTTTTCAAAGCACTGCCCAACTCTTTTTCAAACAATTCATCCATCAGATTCTCATCATAGTTCCGCAAATTAGATTTCCTTCTTAAAGCCCGCTTTGAAATGGATCCGTGAGAAGATGGAGTCTCCATTATTCCAATCTAGGTTTCCAAAAAGGAAACGAAAAGAACCACAGTTCCTGCCCTAGTGACGTGCTTAACTTCAACACCCTCCGAAATCTTTCTACCTATCCATACTAAGCTAGATGTCAGCAAATGAAAATTCACCAAAAAGTCGAAGTCATATTCTCAGTCCCCCAAACGAACAAAACCAACCTTTAACTCATCACTGAATAATTTGATGGGTATAAATCCTCTTCAGCTTCTTTTTTTTTTCTTGGAGAAACCGGTGACGGTATCGTAACTAATTCTTGCCCGCAAGAACGGATCAAACAAACATGCAATGGGCACAGTTGAACCACTGAGAATCCTTACGAAGAGAGTTGAAAAGAGAGAGAATGAAGAATGCAAGAACGAGAAGAGGGCTTACAGTTATTGGATGCGAAGGTTCTCTAGCCCGAGTACCCCGAGCAGCGAACTCTTTTTATTTATTTATTTATTATTATTTCGGGCTAGAAGAAGGGCAAGGATATGAGGCGCGCAGCGACCTCGTAAAGGGCAAAGAGGTCAACAAAACCGAGGCTTGGGAGGGAAGGATTGTGTAGTTGGCTGTTGGCTGTGCCTGTCAGTGTCAGAGAGGGTGGAACTGTAAACCGAAACTCGGCCTTTATCCGAACGTTCCTGTTTCTAAGCCCAGTTAGCCCAAGATTCTTTTTAAAGATTTTGTTGGCCTTGAGAGTAGAACTAATAATATAAGCTGGGCCCACCGTCAACCTGTAAAAAATGGGAGGTTCGGATTAGCAAAATGCCAACTCATCAAGGTGTGGGTTACTCCAGCCAACACCGTTTTCAGCCTGTTCTGCCACAGGCTAGCCTTTTTTTTTTTTATACAATTTCTAATATATTATACAATATAGTTGGAGAATTTTGACCCTCAAATTATACATTGACATCTCCTCATTCATGTAATTGTATACGTAATATACACATAAAGATCTACTTAATTAATTTGCATAAGAAAAATAGTCAATCAATTATTTAGAAAAAATATGTGTTAGTTTTTTTAAAATGTCTTCTCAAATTATAAATTAATCCTCACATTATTTTATTATAACTCACTATTCAAGTTTAAAACTCCAAGTCTAATTTCAACATTTCAAACTAAGCTCAACCTATACAATTAATAATAATTTAAAAAAAAAATATTTAGGCGGGTCAACGGGCTTGGCAGGCTCAGGCTGGCATTTTGCCAACTCGCATTGCTATGGGCTGGCCTATATCCGCACCGCCAACCCGCAATATTGCTAGCTCTACTTGAGAGAGGCCTTTCTAAGGTAGACCCTGTCACGTCATCAAATTTTAACCTGAAAAAAGACATAAAGCCTATTTGGGATAACGTTCAAAAATACTCATAAGCGCGTTTTATGTAAATTGAAACAAAACTCTCCTCCCATGCTTATCTCATATTCTGTAAATTATAATTAAAAAACTACTTATAAACTATCCAAAACAGGTTTATATAATGGGAGGACGTGTTTTCACATGAATCAACTTTTAAGGAAAATTGGCTCTTAAAGATGCCCTATAATTTCAAGCCAAAAAATTAAGAAGATGCTATATAATAAGGATCAGAGAATAATAATAAACCATTATTGCTCGTTATTTCTTTAGTCCTATTTATAAAGTAAAGAAAGAATTTTTTTTCTATTTATAAGTCAGTTCATTAAATTTTCAGTATGACCGTACCATTTTGTCTTTCATTGATTATAGTGTAGATAATTAATTTTTTAAAGATATATATTTAGATATGAGAAAATTTAGAAAGTTATTATATTTTAATAAAAAGTTAATGTGGTTTGAAATTTTTTTTGGATATGTGTAAAACAAACTAAAAGTGCTTTATAAATAGAATTAGAAGAATATACAAAAAAAAAATAGCTGAGAAATATATGATTAAGAAAGAAAATCATTGAAATTGTATTAAAATAACAAAAGGTAAATTAAGTGGATGCCAACTAACTAGGATTAAAATATTGTTTATTGATTTTTCAATAAACAACTAACCATATCACTAACCCCCCAAAACAAAAAAATTTAGAAACTTTATGTTACCTAGCTACTGCACCCTGTTTCTATACCCACACACAAAAATGATTAATACTTTCTTTTGATCCTAAATGTCACACCAACTAATATAATCCATCGTATACACAATTATATTTGAAACTGAAAACTATCTAATTTCTTCACCGACCATCAATTAGTATCTTCGCCGCCTTGCAAGTGGAGAGCAGCCCTTTTCCCTTCCAAACACATCTTAGCCACTTCCCAAACTTTCTCACAGATTCGTCTTTCGCCTTCCCAATGAAGACTTGGGTCTATTATCTCTTCTAGGGACGACGACTCATCATTTTCTCCTTTACTTATCGCCCAGTTTGCCAGATTCCTTTCCTCGTCTGGCACAGCACGATTCACTGCAGGTCTCCCACACAGAACTTCCAAAAGCACCCTCCCAAATGAGTACACATCTGATTTCTCTGTTAAACGCTGCGTTCTGAAGTACTCGGGAACTAAGTAGTAACCGAAGCTTCCCTTAGCTACAGTGCTCACGTGCGACTTGTCAAGGGATGAGCCCATCCGTGAGATCCCAAAGTCCGAAACTTTTTGGCCACCAGATTCTCGTCCAATAGAATATTCGCTGTCTTCATGTCTCTGTGTATTGTGCTCTGAGAAGCACCAGTTTGAAGATAATGAAGGCCTCTTGATGCCCGCATGCAAATCTCTAGCCTTTGCTTCCACGGGAGCGGAACAACGATGTTTGGTCCGTAGAGATGGCTGCTGAGAGAACCACCTGCCATGTAGGCGTAAACCAGAACCATTTGGTTATCCTCGTAGCAATATCCGAGAAGAGAGGCAAGATTTTGGTGACGAAGTTGCGATGAGAATTTGATCTGTCGTTCTGGAATTCAGCAATGCCTTGTTTGGATCGAGGGTTTAATTTGCTCTTTTGGTCGCAATCTTCGTACCATCTTTGAGGTGTCCCAGGAACACCGTCCCAAACTCACCGGTGTCAATATGATTCTTCTCTTCGAAATTGCCGGTTGCTTCTTGAATGTCTGGGAACGTCAATATTCTAAGACTTCCACCGTTGGTTTGGAAAGTTCGGTTGGACTTGTCGGCTCTTATGGAACGACGACAACAGTATAAAACACCCCCGAGCGCCCAGATAATAAATGCTTGAAAAGACTGCTACTTTTGGAATTTTTAAATTCGACTTCATGATCTCTAGGCCGTTCAAAATAGCATTAAAGCGCTGCTAAAGGCCACTAGCTTCCACTAAAACACTTAATTTATCTAGATCTTCTTCAGAAGTATTATCTGTGACATAGTTGATATATAACGTATGGAACACCAACATCATAGGTAAAGGCTGATAGATTCAGATTCACACAACATCGGAGTTTACGTACACATTTAAAAGCAAGCGGTTTCTGGACTTGCTAATGATATTGCAGAAATGCATCCTCAGAATGTATCTGAAATTTGGATTGACTGGGAAGACCCCCAAGTCAAATTGGACTTGCTTGAAATATATTTCAAGGCTTTTGCGGTGGCATAAACATCTGCGGGAAGGTGCTACCTCGCAAGACACGAAGTCGTTGGATGAAGACGTTGTGGAGAATGGGTTCACTGACCCGTTTGACGCTAAAGGGTTGGGCTGGAGATATTTATCGCCTCTTCCCAAACTCTGAAAAGAGTGTCGTTTTGTGAAGGGACTAGGCAGTGCCCTCCCATGTTCAAGCGGGACAAGGTTTCAAGAACAGTACCTTTGAATATTGGAAAAGATAAGGTATGATTAACAGACAATATCTCGTGGGACAGAAACAAGCTTAATGGCATTCACAAATGCAACATCGGAGTCTCTCTAGAGGCAATAAAGGGAGGGTTAAAGTGTCAGTATTGACATCAATCACGAACTCCTTGAACAAGGAAGCACTATTGTGTTTAGAAGTGTTAAAAGCTAAAGCGATCAAGGAGGATATAGCTTCCAGTGACAACACTGAACGAGACTGAAGCTAATATTTCTGAAAGAGGATGAAAGTAAAGTGGGATGAAATACCACCCCTTGTGGTTGATGTAGAAGCTGTAAGAAGTTGAGATTGTGAGAGTTCTTATGCAGATTGATGAATGGGGGAGAAAGTTCTAGAAGAATTAATGGTAGCAGAATGTTCAGAATCAAATCTAACAGATGGGTATTAAGAATCAGGAACAAAAGTACGATGAAGATGAGCAATATTATTGGAAGAAAACCGCAAGCAATGAAGTGACTATCAAGAGGAATATGTGTGGATGCAGCACAAAAGGATGAATGAATTATGAAAGGAAGAAGAAATATGAGAGTAATGAAAATGGACGTTCATCATCTTCGAGATCAAAGGTTGCCATTTCTCGAACTTGCCATTTCGTTAATTTGTATTATATTAGAGGAGACTCTCCAATGGCACGTACGTTGTTTATATTCGGTACAAATTCTTCTTAGTCTTGGAAAGAGGGCTGAATATCTGGAAGAAAGAACAAGGAGGTTCGGATGGTCATATTTCGAAGTTAAAAATCCAACCAAATGGATCCTCTGAAACTAGTTTCATTACTCATCTAATACTCATTATTATGGTGAAATTTATATTATTTAGATATAATTTTAATAGTCTAAATTTAAAATTTTCAACAAATAATTTTTAAATAAAGAATTTATTTTTTAAAAAACTTACAAAAGATTATATTTATTTTAAATTATCTACCTATTAAAGAAAAATACTTTTTAAAAAATAAAAAAATTTAAGTCGAAGCTGTTTATATTAAATTTAAACGGTTGAGATTTAATGAATATCATGATACTTAACTCTGAAACCGGTTCCTTATTTTGCATTCTTGTTTCCTTAGAACCAAACGGATTAAAAGAGGCAGAAATTACCGGCAAACTAACTAAGAAGGAAAGAAAACAACAAATATTAAACAAAATTATGGTATCTCAAAAAGTCCGGGTCCAGTGATTAAATTAACAATAAGATATCTTTCATTACTATATTTCAATGATTTTTTTTTGGCGAACTTTATGTTTACGTGTTGACTGAGTCAATCAAGTAATAATTAATGTGTGAGAGCGTGTGTGTATGTCAGATTTTTTATCCATCTACAAAAATGGGAGAATTGCTGGTTAAAAAAAAAAAAGCACAATTAGATATAGATGTACTTTTTTATACTCATTATCATGTTAGGTTATAAAAATTAACTATTATTCCTAATGTGGTTAACTATTTAGTTACTCTGTACAATCTCTAGGAGGATTCACTACCTATAGTGGGACCTTTATTCTGGCAAAGAATATATATATATATATATATATATAAAATGGGATCTTTATATATATTATGACAAACAATAGCAGCTTGGATGTACCCAGTATCTACATTCTACAATAAACACGGGTGTACTTAAAAAATAGAAATAAGATGTGGATCCATATATTGAAAACGCGGATGACCGTTAAGCAGGTGATGAGCACCAATTCACATATTCATTTGGGCTTTGCATTGAGAAGGATATAACTGAAGTGGGCCTGGTGTAAATTTTTCTTAATTATGACAAAATTCGTTTTCTGCTCAAATTAAATGGTCTCTCATTTATCTTATGGGCCCATTTCTCCTGATCTAGTTTTTCCTATAATTTAAACGTACAAAGCAGCTCATTGGCTTGCCATTTGTAAATGAAAAATAATTATATCAAATTTCTTATATTTATTATATCAAAATTTTTTATCACTATGCGTCTTATATCAAAAACAATAGAGAGACACACATGAAGGGTGGGGCAAATAAAAAAAAAAATTTAACTAGCTAGTCCTTAATACTACTTCCGACTCTAGATATAAGAGCTAGTGGACTAATTTGAATATATTAAAAAAATAATTAAATTAGTTATTTATAATAAATAAGTTGTCTTTTCTAAAATATCCTTGTTAATTAAGTGCATTAGCTAGAACTACTATCATTAGAAGGACATGAATTGAGGTCTTATATTGAAAACCAAAATAAAAGTTAAATAAAGTCTTATATTAAGGACCGGAGATAGTGTAAGAATATTTTTGGGAGAGACCTTACAAGTTACAAGGATGACAAGTCCCATTTGTCCCAATCATTTATTTTTCCCCTATTGTCTATTTTCTTTTGTTGTCGTCTTCCTTCCTTGATGTACCAACAAAGTGGAGAGATTAACATGAAAGGATTATAAAAATTTAATTTAATAAACTTAAGGGTAATGTTAAAAACTTGTTATTAACGTTTTTAACAAATCTAAGAATATACTTAACTTTCAAACTAAAGTTTTTAATATAAGAGTCGCAGAGACCGGTGTAACTGAAGAATCCTCAATTTGATTCTCAAGAAATGATAAATCAACTTCTTCAGCCCCTTACCTCCCCGACAAGCATGTTTCAATGTGGGGAATGTGTAACCAAAATTCCAGTCTCACTTGAAGACATCGGAATCAGCATTGTTGGATGTTTTGCATGCTAGGCTGCGACAACATGTTTACGTTTTTCCTTCAGTGTTTGTGATTCGGCTGCTTTGCTTTCTTTGAAATACTATATCCGATCTTTAATATAAAAACTCATTTAACTTTTATTTTCGTTCTAAATATAAATATAAAGTTTCAATCCATTTTGTCTCTCATATTTATCTACTTTTTTTAAGGTAGTCCTTGTAGTATAGCTCTAGCTAATATATTTGATTAGCAATGATACTTTAGGATAAATGACACATATTTATGATAAATAACTAACTTAACAAGCTTTCTTAATCTAATCAAATTATTCAACCAACTCTTTATTAAAGATCGGAGATAGTAGAAAATAAAGAGAAATAAAGAATCATGGAAAATATGCTTCGCTTTTACTACTTCCGGTCCTTAATATAAGAGTTTGTTTGACTTTTATTTTGATCTTAAATATAAGACCCCAATCCACTTTGTCTCTCAAATTTATTTATTTTTTAATATAGTCCTTCTAATAATGGTAGTTTTAGCTAATATACTTTATTAACAAGAATATTTTAAAAAAAATAACACGTATTTATTACAAATAACTAACTTTATTAGTTTTTTTAATTTATTTAAATTAGTCAACTAATTTTTATATTACCTCCCGTCGTTAATGTAAAACCTCGTTTAACTTTTATTTTGGTCCTAAATATAAGACCCAAATATATTTTGTCTTTCATACTTATACATTTTTTTTTCTAAGACAGCTTTTCTAATAATAGTAGTTCTAGCCAATATACTTGATTAGCAAGGATATTTTAGGAAGATAATACCTATTTATTGCAAATAACTAATTTAACTTATTTTTTTAATCTCTTCAAATTAGTCAACTAGTTCTTATAATTAAGACCAGAGGTAGTATCAAGGACTGAAGATTTTGACCAGTGTCGTCGTAACTCTGAAGGATGCTGCAGAGATTCTGCATTGGTAATGGTCGCTTGATTCTTTTCTTTGTCTAGTCATGGTCTCTAAATCTAAAAATCCAGAGTATATACTTATATTGTGTTAATATTGATACGGACACTATATACACTACACTATGATATTCCATTTTTCCTGAAGTAAATTGTTTACAATGTTAGATTTTTGTACATATAATTGTGCGAGATTATTAGATTGTATTTCTAATTAAAATGTTGTTTATTGGTGCTAAAGTCTTGCGTTCAATTTCTGTTTAATTTCAAGGTCAAAAAAAAATTTCTGTTTAATTTCAAATGTGCTGGTTTGTTGCTGTTCAGTCAATGTTGTATAAGAATTCTTTTGATTTTAAATTTTGGGTAAGGAAATTTCGTTAACAAAGGTTTTTGGACAAGCTAAGGTGGTTGAATATGCAGATAAATTTTTTCCTGCTTGCTGTCAATAATATCCTTCTTCACTAGTATTATTCTTTATTAATACCCTCGGTCTTTAATATAAGAGTTAAATAATTAATTTGAGGATGTTAAGAAAATTATTTAAGTTGATTAGTTGTCACAAATATGCATTGGTGTTCCTAAACTATTCTCCTTAATCATGTATATTGGATGATTGGAATTATCTTTTGGTGTTAGGAATATTTTGGGAAAAGATGAAAAACAAATTAAAGTGAATTGAGATTTTATATTTAGAACCAAAATTTAATAGCTAGATTTTATATTAAAAACCAGAGTAGTATTATATTAAATCTTGTTATAACAGCAGTTTGGAGACAAAAAAAATGTAGTAAATTGTTAAGTAAACAAGTCAATGACATCATCCAAACTAGGAAAAACCACCAAGGAGGTTCTCTTTAATTTTGAGGAGCAAGTCTCAAACATGCATGGAAACCATGAACAAGTCCTAGTTTGAGGATTTTAGTGGGCTAAACATTGTTCATAATGATTGTAATATGGGAAAACGTTAATTTAGTTAGCTTTGGAATACTTTATTAGGAAGATTGTAATAAGGATTCTAAAAAGGAAAATAAAACTAACACATAGGCGCACTCATACTCCTTGAGATCTATTATACTACAAAATAGGTTTTACATTTAGAACTGAAGGAGTACAATAGTCTAGAGTAGTGAAGCAGTGATGTAAAGTGAAAAGCTCACTTAAAGCTGATATATATAACTTTTTTTTTTGTGTTTTTGAATCAAAGGGACAATATTATTCCAAAATCAATTTGATATCTCAGTTGGCCTTCTAAAAACAGGTCCATATTCAACACATTCAGAATTAGTGAGCGGCTTATATATTTATGTATTTCCTGCACTTGTAACTTCCAGATTTCTGCCTGCATTTTCTTACCAGCTCCACAGTCAATTTTTTTAAAAAGAAAAGCACCATTTGAAAAATTTATATTCGGTTGAATTCAGTTTATAAGTCTTGGAAGGAGGGTTGATGAATGTCTGGTGGAAAAAGAAAGGAGGAGGATTGAATACATGATCATTATATTTTGAAGTTAAAGTAATGTGAACCTAAAAAAATCCATTCAATTATATATATCTACTCCTATTTAATATTCTTGTTTCCACATAACCAAACACGACCAAACGACGCATTAAAAAGTACCAAGAAGTTAACTCAGGAAAGGAAACCACAAATTATTAAGACAAAATTATTGTATCTCTCAAAAAGTCCGGAACAAGGGTCCAGCATTGAATTAACTGTAAGATAGCTTCCATTACTATTATGCATGTCTTGACTGAGTAGTCCATCAAATTATATGTATAAGAGCAGTATCCTTGTTATATGGGTCCCTTTCAGAGTTTTAGTCAACTTTTTTTCGGTCAAAGGAGTTTTATTCAACTTAACCCTAAATTACTTCAATAAGTAAATTAGGCTAATTCATGTCTGATAGATTGACTAGTCATTCTTTTTGCAGAAACATTGAATCTTAATCAACCAATTAAAAAAAAACAAAGAAAATAAGTGAAGGGAAAGTAAATATGTGGTCCTCAATTGCACTTTGGCTTTAAATTGAAATAGACCCCTCCTGCACTTGGAATATTTTTAAACTAGTCCCTACTGCATTGAATCTATGTTGTTTGGTATTCCCCCTCATCCTTGCTAGTTAGAAAATTAGCTTTTATCATGAATATAAAATCTTAATCTATTTTATCTCTCAAAATTATAATATTTTATTAAAAATATTTCTATCAACAGTATATATGTTAAAGGTAAGTTTCTATAAATGGGCAGTTCCTATAGCTAAAGAAAGCATCTTGGAGAATCCAATACTTAGAGCCAGTTTGGTTGCATTGCATACAAGTTATGAATGCAATGTAATGCAATGCAATCTATAATGCATGCAATCTTCATTACCATGTTTTTGTTTGGTATGATATTAAAAGGATGAGAGGCGGCATTAATTTTTTAATTAATTTAACTTATAAATAATTGTGAAAAGGAAAAAATGTAAAGCAAACTTCCTCCCCTCCGCCTCCTCTATCCTATTGCCGATGAATCAGAGTTGCAGCGACAACACAAATTAGGCAAAAATCAAAATTCACAAAAATGAAATCAATAAATTGATGTCTTAGTGGCGTGAAACCAATTACTGTCGTTCAAGTCATAATTATCAAAATCGATAAGCAGCATTGGATGGAACTTGAGATCTAGAACTTGAATACATGAGCTCGTTGTTGGGGGGGGGGGGATCTCCGAATTGCTCAGTGGATGAACCTAAATCATGAAGTAGCGACAAGCAATGAAGCACTAATTAAAATCTATGGAGATAAAAGTGTTTAGGATGGATGGAAGAATCAAAATTCAGTAGATGTTTCGACAATCAATAACATGCCTACTCAAATGAAGAAGACCATTGATGAAAATGAAGAAGGAGCCGACGAAGGAACAAGTGTTGCCAGGCCAGTGGTGGTGAAGAGGTGTCGGCAAAAATAATCCTAGGGCAATTGTTGTCTTTTCATATGGGTTATAAAAGACAAAATTGACATGTTATAATGGATTACAGGTATGCAATGAGTATTCATAAAGGGAGTATAAAACAGGCAAATTTTGTGGCACCATGGAGCGTTGATTTGGTTGCAAATTAAGTGGCTGCTACTAAAAAAAAAGCGCTATATATTAATCCACTGAACAACCTAATTAATCAGCACCTTATAAGATCCATAGTTCTGAGGGTAATGATATACGCCATTATATTTATTAGGGGCTCAAGTTTGGTTTTAAAATATGCAAGCAAATTTGAATTTTGAAGTATAAGGATGTGTTTCAAAATTTATGAATTCAAAGTATAGGGGCCAAAGTTTTAATTTTCGCAATATATGTAGAATTTGGAGTGTGAAAGCGGTTATGTAAATGGCTTTCAGCAAACTCCACTTCCATGCGTGGAAGAATAGAAGACAACTCAATGCGTTGGGAATATAATTAATTAATTGCCCTTACTCGTTCCATACTCGTCTAGTAACAAGTCACACAACCACGTAAGTTTGTGTGTATGCCTGCCTCCTCCTCTTCTTCTTCTTCTTTTTTTTTTTGACATTAGGCACAGATATCATTTTATTAAAAGCAATTATGTCCGATGTACTGTCAGATATTAAATATAGGCACCTCTTTTAATAGGAATTTGAATCTTAGTTCATTACGTTATAAGAGACTAACTCTTTTCACTAAATCTAACCCCTGTTAGTTATATATACCTCTTGTGTATGTCTGTATATACATACAGTATACATATGTGTGTGGGTGGATAGATTCTTGTGCCAAATATCAAAGAAATGATTAAATGTTTTTAAATTAAAAATTTAATTTGGAAGCTACTTCTAAAAATGTGCTTTTCTAACTTTTTTATTTACTTATTTAATATTAAATAAAATTAGTTGAAGAGTGGGAAGGGATTTTATATTCATCCTCTCCGTATATACTTCGTTCTCATGGATTGTTCAGTTGCTCCTCTTGTCCTCTCAAATATTTTTTTAATTAAATATTTATTTTTTTAATTAAAGAGACGGTATTAACAGTCAAAAATTTCAAGCGGATTGAACCTCTGCAACTTTCAAGGAAACTTTAATACCATTAGGCTGCAAAGACAATTGATCTTTTCCTTAGTTTCCCCCCTAGTTTCTCTCTTCATCAATGACTTCTTTCTTTTACCATTGCCCAATCCTTTCCAAATATCCTCTCTTCATACTTTATTTCTTGTTTACATTATTCTCTTTCCACTTCCTCCCACCCACCCACCAATTCGATCCCTCTCCAATTAATTAGTCCTTCTATAATAGAAAGTGTGCTCTCTTCTGCTTTTTGCCTTTTTCACAGTTTCTCCATTACTTCTTTCATCCATCTTAAAGAAAATAAGCCCTAAAACAAATTATTTAAGTATGATTACTACTTATATTCCAAAATTAATATAAATAGAGCATAAAAATGAAAAGAAAAACCAATTTTTTTTATAATAAGAAAAGTTTAAATGAGTTGAATACTGAAAATTTATAGAATCAGAGTATGCCTCTAAGTCAAAATCAACTTGTACATATATATAATATATAAATTGTTGATATTTTCCTGATTTGTGTGTGTTTTTTTAAATATTATGTTATGATTATATTTAAGGACAGATAAAGCAGTTACTTTTTTTGACCAGAGAGATAAAGCAGTTACTTACTTGCTTATCTTTCCATTTTCTATACAATATATCAATCACTCCTCTCCAAACCTGTCTCTCGAAGTGTATTCTTAGCCCCATCCTCCATGGCCTGTGATTCATTGCTTTTCCTGTGTTGGAAAGCAAGCATATAATAATAATAATAATAATAATAATAATAATAATAATAATAATAATAATAATAATAATATATTGGATGATTCACCTCCTCTTTTAATTTTCTAGGAATAAAAAATATTTTTAATTTATTTAATGTATATATTATTGACAAAAATTATAATTAAAAAACGAGATCCATTGTGCGTACAATCAACACATAAATTCGAATATATACAAGATACAATATGTTAGGAAGATGAAAAACAACTTAGATTGTCAATTTTAAACTAACACTTTGAGATTAAATTCAGAGAAAGCATACCGTACTTGTTGCCTATGCCCTATACTATGCATTGGCATAGGGAAAACGGTATAAAATAATACCATACCACAATCGAATAATGGTAGACATTGATATTGCCGGAGGTTTCCATTTTTCTTTGAAAAAATTCCATAAAAAGATACTTAAATAATCTAAATTTTTATTTGACATCATATATATGACTCAGAGAGATTTTAAAATTTCATGAAATATCTCTAATACCCTTTTCATTAAAAACCAAAAGGGAATTATAAATTAATATATTCTATTTTATAGGTAACACGTTTTAATTCTAGATTAACGATTTTAGGCCTCCATGTCACATCTGTAACAAGCATTTGAATAAAACTTAATTACAATACAATTTTAAAAATTAATAAATTTAATTATGCAGTTAACAAGTTACAGTTCTAAACTAACAGCTTTATGTCTCTCAAACATACTTGCAATGAGTCTTTAAATAAAAATTGATCATAATATAACTTTAAAAATTAGCGTGCTTTATTTTAAAATTAATATATTTCAATTCTAAATTCACCACTTTCTATCTCCATAACATTTGCAACAAGTTTCATTAAAATTTGCTCACAATACAACCTTAAAAATTAACATATTCCATTTCATAGTTAGCATGTTATAATTTTAAATTAATAACTTCTTGTTTTCAAAACACACTTACAATAAGTCTCTAAATAAAATTTTATTACAACATAACCTTAAAAATTAACAGATTTCATTTTGCAGCTAACAGATTTTAATTTTGAATTAACAGCTTTTTCTATCTCTATAACACACTTGGAGGACTAAGGGAGGAATATTTAATATAGCATATATGCTATATGGGCATGATTAAAAAAAATCATCATCTCTCTAGGTTTCCAGTAAAAGGGGTACTTTAATCATTTCATAAAAAAATTTCTCCTTGGGTCATGTCACCTGATTAAGGTATTGACAAATTCAATAACCCAAATAAAAAATTGGTTTATTTAAGTGTCTTTGTAAGAGATTTTTTTTTTCTTTTTCTTTTAATTAATACCAATCTCGATTTAAACATGCATGAATAAAAAATAAGCATTTTTATTTTATTGGAATCAACCTTAAGAGGTGTTTAGATAAAAACCAAATTATAATTTTAGAAGTAATTTTACAATATACAAAATAAATACATGGAAGAGTTTGTTTCAATTCATAAAAAGTGCTCTTGAAAAGTACTATTGGACACATCCAAACACCTTTTAATCTGGAGTACTTGCGTGATACAGAATAATCTCTTCAAAACATAAAAAACTGGAAAACCAAACTAATTATTTATTATTTATCATAAAAATAAATAAACAATAATCACATCAATGCATAATTAAGTTCCGACACACAAATTAAACAATAAAAACCAACATATATATATATTTTTTTAAATCACGCATAATTAAAATGTGTGTGTTATCGTTGTTTAATTTGGATTTCTGTTTTGGGTAGAAAATCCGATATAAGCACATTGTTCATGCCGTATATATCTGTCTTTGCCAAATTCAATGGATTAGAACATAACAGACACTTGATCAGATGAAACTGGACAAATCACAATACAACTACATGATCAAACTTATAAACTACATCTTACAAACATTCCATCATGGGTTAGAACATATATAACAGAGACTTGATCAGATGAAACTGGAGTAATTACAACGCAACAACTTGCATAATGATCAAACTAAATAACACCCACACATGGTTGATTATTGTTAATTTGAAAGACACAACCAGCAACAAGCTATATATGGTTGAGCCCCCCCCCCCCCAAAAAAAAAAAAACCAGCAACAGGTTATCACCTTCTATGACCAAGATTAGAAACGCAACATTTAAAAAAATGAATGAAGATGGGATTAAATTACATTAATTTCTTCATCAGTAGCTAGATAGCTAGGGCTTCTGCATTGAGATGAAGATGGAGAGCATCCTGTAAACCAGACATGACGTATCTCATTGTTGGCCTGATGATCCTTTTCCCTTCCAAACACATCTTAGCCACTTCCCAAACCTTCTTCACAGATTCATGTTTCGCGTCACCAATTAGACTCGCGTCTATTATCTCTTCCAGTGATGATTCATCGTCTTCAACCTTTGTCAGAGCCCAGTTTGCCAGATTCTTTGCTTCGTCAGGCAGGGCACGATTCAGAGCAGGCCTCCCGCATAGAACTTCCAAAAGCACCATCCCAAATGAGTACACATCTGATTTCTCTGTCAAACGCTGCGTTCTGAAGTACTCAGGATCTAAGTAACCGAAGCTTCCCTTCACAACAGTGCTCACATGGGACTTATCTGAAGATGGGCCCCTCCGTGAGATCCCAAAGTCTGAAACTTTGGCCACCAAATTCTCATCCAAAAGAATATTAGCTGCCTTCACGTCCCTGTGTATTATGCTTTCACAACCACCTAAACCTGTGTGAAGATAATGAAGCCCAGCGGCTGCTCCTATGCAGATTTCAAGCCTTTGCTTCCACGAGAGAGGGACGACGGCTTTTTTCCCGTAGAGATGGCCGTCGAGAGATCCGTTTGCCATGTAGGCATAAACCAGGACCATTTGGTTATACTCGCAGCAGTATCCGAGAAGAGAGACTAGATTTTGGTGACGAAGTTTCGATAAGAATTTGATCTCATTCTGGAACTCGGCAATGCCTTGATTGGACTGAGGATTTGCTTTCTTGATCGCAATCATCGTACCGTCTTTGAGCTGTCCCATGAACACCTTCCCAAATCCACCATTGCCGACATGATAGTTCTCATCGAAATTTTTGGTTGCTTCTTGAATCTCCTCGAATGTGAATATTCTGAGTCTTCCTTCGCTGTTTGACCAAGTTCTGTTGGACTTGCCAGCTCTTATGCGACCATAAAAGTAATAGATAACACATGCGGACAAACACAGAGCAGCCATGCCACAGCTCGAAATGATTAATGCTAATTTTGGAATTTTCTGATCTGATTTTGCAAATATATTGTCAACTGAGGAAAGCCCATCCAAGCTTCTTACCTCGTTGCTCATTTTCAGAATCTCTAGCCCGTTCGAGATAGCATTAAGGCCCTGCTCAGGGCCACCAGTTTCCACAGTCACGCTCAATTTGTCTGAAGCTTCTTCAGAAATATTATTGTTGACATAGTCGATGACGTATGGAACACCAACATCATAGGTGAAGGCTGATAGACTCAGATTTTTCATCAGAACCTCAGAGTTTACGTACACATTGAAAAACAAGCTGTTCCTGGACTTGCTAATTATATCGCAGAAATGCATCCTCAGAATGTATTTGAACTTTGGATTGACTGGAAAGACCCATGTCAAATTGGACTTGCTCGAAATATTTGTCAAGGCTTTTGCGGTGGCATAAACATCTGCAGGTGCTACCTCGGAAGACCCGAAGTCGTTGGATGAAGACTTTATGGAGAATGGGTTCACCGACATATTTGAGGCTAAAGGGTTAGGCTGAAGATACTTATCGTCTTCTTCCCAAACTCTGAAAAGAGTGCTGTTTTGTGAAGGGACTACAGAGTGGCCTCCCATGTTCAAGCGATACATGGTTTCAAGAGCAGCATCTTTCAATTTTGGAATATATAAGGTCTGATCAAAAGAGAATATCTTATCTGGGACAGGAAACAACCTCAATGGCATTCACAAATGCAACATCGGACTCTCTAGAAGGGACAAAAGTTAGGGTTAAAATATCAGTATTGACATCAATCACGAACTCCTTGAACATGTAAGCACTATTGTGTTTGGAAGTGTTAAAGCAAAAGTGATCAAGGAGGGCATAGCTTCCAGTGACAACACTGAACGAGACTGAAGCTAATATTTTGGAAAGAGGATGAAAGTAGAGTCGGATGAAATGCCAGCCTTTGTGGGCGATATCGAAGTTGTAAGAAGCTAAGGTTGTGAAGGTTCTAGCAGATTGGTAAATCGGGGAGAAAGTTCTAGAAGAATTAACAATATCAGAATGTTCAGAATCAAAGGTAACAGAGGGTTGCTGAGAATCAGCAACAAAGGTACGATGAAGATGAGTAATGTCATTAGAAGAACCGCAAGCAATGAAGTAACTATCAGGAGGAGTATTTGTGGATGTAGAGCAGGATGAATGAATTATGAACAGAAGAAGAATGAGAGAGTAATCAAACTCGAGGTTCCTCATCTTCGATGGATCAATCATACCATTTCGTTAACTTATAATAGAGGACATTATTCCAACGTCGTACGATGATGGGTTAATTTAGTCGTCACATAATTTCTTACCTCCTTCCAGATGTCTACGTTTAGTCTATTAGTCGAATCCCTGTCCAGCTAAGTTCGTTCTGGTTTGAAAAGGGTTTAAGTTCGGTATAATTGTCATAAGTCTAGAAAACAAGATTGGATATCTGGAGAAAAGCATGGGTGGTCGTTTCGAAGTGAAAGCAATGGAATGTTAAAAAAACCCAACAAAAGTATATCTACCCCCATTTTATATTCTTGCTTCAGCAAAACCAAAACCGACCAAAAGAGGCGTGAAAGTGCCAAGAAATTTATTAAGAAGGGAAAGGAAACACAAGTTAAAACAAATTATTATATCTCAAGAAGTCCGGAACAGGGGTCCGGTGATTGAATTAGCAATAACACATCTTTGATTACTATATTTTAAATTTTTAATGATTTTCTTGGCTAGGTTTATGTTTCCGTGTTGACTGAGTCATTATAATCAAATATGTTTATCATTACTCTGCGGGAATTAGATAAAGCGCATTTTTATGCTCATTATGTTTGGATATGGAAAATTAAATTAATTCATTATTATCTTTAAAGTATACACAAGCATATCATTTTATCATTAAAAAAGTTATATTTTTTTGTTAGCAAAAATGTTATATATTAGTTTAGAATTTTGATATAAAAATACCATATATATTTGGAGATCATTTTGCCGTTCCTATATTAATTAATCAAACTAATTAAGCCCTAATCCGTCTTGATGCTTCGTATTAGCAGATATGTAAATTAAGGCTTTTTTCAGAGACCGTTGGTGTTTCCTGTCAGGAGACCAGTGACCTTTGTTGTCCGGTTATCTTTGTGTTTTTAACTTTTTTTCCAAACAAAATCATTTTTATTAACTATTAAAAGTTAAAACACAATATTAGGAGAAAAAAAACTCATAAAACCCGTAAAACTATTTTTTATTAGACCTGATAACAATTGAATCTGAGTTAGTAATTCTTTTTTTGAGAAACAGAATTACACAAAAAGCAAATAAAATCAGTACAAATAAAAACAAGAGAAAAAGCGCAGGCAACACCTTATCACTATTCACCATACAGCCTTCAAGGTCAAAGTGAAAAGTTAAAAATTAAGTCTCTCTTTATCATTTAACTTTTATTTCTTTTATTTTAGGGTTAAGGTGCATCCAGCACCCTGAAATATTTTCTTAGGTGCATCCAGTACCCTAAAGTATTTTATGGTGCATCCAGCCACCCTGAAGTATTTTCTTAGATGCATCCAACACCCTGAAGTATTTTGTGATGCATCTAGCATCTCAAAGTATTATTTTTTAGGTGTGTCCAACATCTAAAAATATTTTTTCGTACATCCACCACCAAGACAAAAAAAAATACTTCAAGGTGCTAGATGCATCATAAAATACTTTAGGGTGCTAGATGCACCCCACAAAATACTTCAGGGTGTTGGATGCACCTTAACCCTTTATTTTATCTTTTTCTTGAATTTTTAAATTTGGTACTTACAATTTTTTCCTGAAAAAAAGTCATTGAAGTCATCAAGCGCGAGATTTCGCTTCTCATAATTGGAAACAAAATGCTGCCTTTTGATTGAAAACAATGGATTAGATCTCATTTTACTTATAATTAAATATGTGTTGGTTTTCTTAAAATATCCTTTTCAATTATTTGGATTAAATCACCCTTTGATGCCACTTCATTTAACAAATGCAATTAATACAATTAGTTTGATTGAATAAAAAGAACAAAATTGATTAGAATCTTATATTTTGAATCATATTTAATTCATTGCTAATTTTTATATTAAGAACCACAAGTACTATAAATATAATAGTCAGTGTACTTAATGTCACATGAATATTTTTTGGGAAAATTAGAGGGATCCAGTGGCAAGAATATTTTTTAGGAAAGATCTTAAAAATTATATTTATTTAGAAGGCCAAATACTAAAATATAAATTTAAAATTACCAATTTCCCCTTAACAAAATCCTATATGTTATCTCTCACCACATCCTATAATTTTCTTTTTTTAACAAAATAATTAAAGCTTATTCAAATTAATTCAAACTAATTGGAAGTTACAAAGTTACAAAACAATTCTAACTAATTAAATTCAATTCAATTAATAAGTAACACTAATTAATTTATTCTTTCATCATCTTTTAAAAAAATAAAACTCTTTTTTTTGGGCTTCCTGAATAATGAGCCGATCAAAATTATATAGTTAAATTAAAAAATAAAAAAGTGATATAATAATAAATAATATATAACTTATCCATAATTAACAAGAATAAAGAATACCATCTAGATTTAAGTTTGAATTTTGGGAGAATGACAGAAAAAGAAGCTGAAAATTACAAATGCCAAATCATGTTTGATAACACAATTTTATTTGGTATTAACAAGTCTGAATTTGCAAATGACAACAAATTTTGTTGATATTCCTTGTTTGGCATTTGCAAAATTTTAGCTTCTCTTTTTTGTCATTGTCCCTTAAATTTTCTTACTCAAACTATTATGACTACTTTTATTATGACAAATATTTCTTGATATAATGAATTTCTTATGTCACTTTTTATTTTAAATTTTAAATTTTATTAAGTAAGAGGATTCAACTTATTAAATAAAATAACAGTATGAAACAGATAAGTAAAAGGAAAAATTAATCTGGAAATTCTTATAGTTTTGCTCCATTTTAAAGTAGGTCCCTAAGCTTTTTTTTTGCTTCTATTTATTGAGTCCTTCAACTTTCTACCGTTAGTGTTGTTAGTCCTTGAAGTTAAAAGCTGATAATCCTTGATTAACAGCGTCAAAACGTTTCTGTCAGAACAAACTTTTCTCCCTGGGTCTGTTCACCATCTTCTCCTTCCTCACTAATAAATGGCTCACCGTCTCTTCTTAAGCCGATGTTGTGATCAGCGTAGAGGATATGTGAGGCATAAAAAGCAGCAGGGATATGATTCGAGCTCGCTATATGTCACTTTTGTTTGTATAGACAATGTTCCCAAGGCAGACTCATACACAGAAAATATAAGAAAATGAGGAACAATGCCTACAGACGAGGGGCATCCTCCATCATGTAGCTGTCGTTTATATATCTATGCATAATATGTATATTAAGAGGACCTCCCCTGTTTTAGTAATACAAAAACAGAGCTATATTGCAAACACGATAGAAACACCAAAAAAACAAGTGCATTAGAGATGTTTGTGTTTAAGAAATTTCCCATTATTTTATTTATCGATCTTGCATGATCTGTTGCTTCAACCTACGGAGTTATTTCATTGTATATATGACTTAAGTTTGTAGTCTTTGATACCCACGCAACAGTGCCATGCAATGAAGATGTATGTATAAAAAATTTCTCTCATCATTTTATTTAATAGAACTTGCATAACCCGTTGCTTCAAGAAACTGCATGTTATTTCATCATGGTATGCAAGAAGCCACATACTTCGAACTTAATTTGAGATTATAAATCAAGTGAAGTAACTATTAGTGTTATACTCTCCGGTCCTTATTATAGACCCAATTTGACTTTTTATTTGGTCCTAATTATAGACCCAATCCATTTTCTCTCTTATATTATGCATTTTTTCCAAGATAATCCTTCTAATAATGATAGTTTTAGCCAATACTTAATTAGCAAGGATATTTAGGAATAACAACACTTATTTATTATAAATAACCAACTTAACTTACTTCCTTAATCTCCTCAAATAAGTCAATTGGGTCTTATAATTAGGACCGGAGGAGTATTAAATATTAAATACCAGTGCTTCGGTTAGCATGAAAAAAACCAGTACTTTAATTTGCATTCAACTTCATGAACGGGCTTCAAAGGAACTTATTGCAGTACTCTCTCTTTCTCACATTCTTCCTCGGCCTGCTACTTTGGTGTGCAATTCACAATCACATTTGGACACCATGGTAACCTCCATTGCAAGTGACTAGTGGTTCCAGTAATTACAATCCTTGTTTGAAAAAGTAATAGAGGTGTAGTCGAAAAGTCGAGCTCATGGATGGCATGTATGTTGGGGCAGGAACAGTGAGCCATTTATTAGTGAGGAAGGAGAAGACATTGAACAAGCCCAGAGGGAAAAAGCTCATTTTGATAAGAATGTTTAACTCCGTTAACGATTTTTAATTTCAAGGATGGATGGTGCTAACGGTAAAAAGTTGAAGGATCTCATAAAAAAGGAAAAACCTTCAGGGACCTAATTCAAAATCAAGCCAAACTATGAGGATTTCCAGATTAATTTTCCTTAAGTAAAAATATGGAATAACTTTTTTTGAATGGCAGAACTTTAATGCCCTGCTCATTTTTAAAAAGCTTATAGAAAGTTATTAATTAAAAACAATGAAAAAATAAATTAATTAATTAGAATCAATGTCTGACTTTGAAATTTAAATTAGTTTGAATTAATTCAAATAGATTGTAATTATTCTGCTAAATGAGACGAAAATTAGATGAGGTAATGAGAAAATATAGGGATTATGGTGTAAATAGGGGTAATTTCAGTCTTTTTAAGTTTATATTTTAATATCTGGTCCTTTTAAATAATTATGGCTTTTAAGATTCTTTCTAATAAATATCATTTCCACCGGATCCCTTTCTCTAATTTTCCCATTTTTTTCACTTGAAATTATGAATATTTTCTTATAAACGGGAGGTTGGTGGGTTCCATCCCTTTTATAACCTCGGTTGCAAGTGCCTACCTTTTTAATTAAAAAAAATAATAATATCATTTTTTTAAGCAAAGAAGAAATTCATTTCATAAAATCATTCAAAGACAGTGAAAGCAGGATCAAAATTAGCCTACATCAATATGAGAATTACAAAATCAGTTTCTATAGGTTGACGCAAGGCAGGAAGCAGTCTCGTCAGCCTATTAGACGGGGCACGACCCATTCAAAGAAGCTTTGGCTACCAATCAGTAATTGAATTTGTCTTTCTCGAAATCCACCTGTTCCTTAGTAGGTTCCTCAGCTTGAAAATTTTCAAGGATCACAGAGTTCCTCCAACCTGTGTCATCATCATGTTATCATCAATTTCCATCTAATTTATGATTAAAATACTAAACAATAAATTCCAATAATATACCGTCAAATTATTAGATCTGGTAATCACAAACTAATCAAAGACCTCAAACCCCAAAACAATACTCTTCCGATCCTAAATATAAGAGTCATTTTATAATGTATTATAAAATAGCTCTTATATTTAGGACCGAAGAAATATACAAAATGACTCTTATATTTAGAACTCGAGGAATATTACATAACCTTTTTGACCCCACAAAAAACTGAATCAAAAGGGTATTAACTTAAATTAATGCAAGTTAATAAATTAAATAAATTAATATTAACAAAAGAGCTATAATTAATATTAAGATAATTGATATGTCAGCATAATAGATCATTATAATATAATACAAAAATAATAAAATAAAACGGGGCAAATCAGTAAAAAAAATCGTATTTAAAAATTTTATTGGTTTAAAAGATATTATATGCTTTCGTGAACAGAAAATACTTGTACTTTGCAAGTTTTCAACACTTCCATGGTCGTCCTCTTACTTTTATTCTTAAATGTAGGGCTTTATTATTTTCATATTTATTATTCTTTTCAAAATATCTTATCTACCTAATATTTATCTACATTGATGTAGGTATAAAGGTATCTATCTACCTAATATTTAATGCACATAAATTTTATTTATTAAATATTATTAGGATATGGTGAAAGCGTTAAAAAAAAGTAACAGTCACAAAATAATAAAGCTTAATTGTAGATGAAGGTTATAATATTCATTAAATATTATTAGAATGATATGATAAAAGGTATTACGTCGTCCGAAGGGCCATCTGTGTACGTGATTTCATAGTATTAACTCCGGTCTTAATTATAAGACCTTTTTTTTTTTAATAAGTTATAAACAAAATTTTATCATTAAGACTGAAAGTAGTATAAAATTGCAAGAAATAAACTGTCAAGCATGAAATTACAAGACTCGTAGGTCTTCAAGCTGTCATCTACTTTTATAGATTAAGAGGGTGTTTGGATGGAAATCAAACTATGGTTTCAAAATAATTTTACAGTATACGAAGTAAATATATGAAGGAGTTTGTTTTGATGTCCGGAAAAGTACTTTTGGAAAGCACTTTTAAGCAAATCCAAACACCTCCTAATATAGACAGGTATCAAGAAACATTGAAGCAATAATAAAAAAATATATATAGTCCCAAACTCAATTAAATTAGTAAAAAAATGCAAAAAACAAAATGCATATTAAAATTGGGAGAATTATAATCAAATCTCAAAAAAGATATTTAATTACCTTAAAATTTATTAAAATCTATTGATAAGTGATGAGTAAGTAGTGACAAATTTCAGAGTAGAAAATGACAACATATTCAGACTAGCCACTTGTTATTGAGATTTTTTGGTAATTAAATTTTTTCTTTGAAACTTTTGATAATTCTCCCTTAAAAGTTGCCCCGTAACTTTCCGTAACGGTGTAAAAGGGTGTTTACGAAACCCATTTACACTGTTTGAGCAGTTTTCCTTCCTTACATTTCGGTCAATCGTTTCAGTTCTGTGGTGGTGCTCTTATGTGATTGGGAATAAATGAATAAATAAAGTTGCAAATTTGGAAAACATAAATTCAGAATGGAAAATATGGTTATTAAACTAAAATATCTTGTCATCAAATCCGTCATAGAAATTTGCTCGAATCGGCACTCTTTCTTTTTGCTCGAATCGGCACTCTTTCTTCATTCTCACTCACGTTTCAGAGTTAGATCATTTAAGCAGTATTTATGCATAAAAAAATCATTCTGAAGTATTTCGTATAGTAAATTTGACAACACATATTTCTATTTTTTTTTCCTTTACAAGACAAAAGAGTTCAGGACATATCCAGGTTCAAAAAACATTTGTAAAAGTATTTTGAAATTGTTTATCACTAAGGTTCTCACGTTGACTGTGGGATTTAGAGGGTGTTTGGAAAACTATAAAAGTGTTTCTCAAAAACATTTTTTACAAATCGAGACAAACTCCTCTATATATTTACTTTATATACCGTAAAATTACTTT